>NW_026605501.1:0-20113 GCF_945859685.1 Eupeodes corollae
GATCCTCCCCCAACCCCCAAAATCGATCAAGACTTCAAAATAGATACTTGACATGTACTAGAAAAAGATACTCCTAATCAAGATCTATCATTATAGATATAGATGAGTCATTTTGGAGCATCCTGAAGGATTTTTGATGTTCTAGACGAAAATCAAATCACACCCAAAACCATCACCTGATCCTTCCAACCCCCAAAATCGATCAAGGACTTCAAAATAGATACTTGACATGTACTAGAAAAAGATACTCCTAATCAAGATCTATCATTATAGATATAGATGAGTCATTTTGGAGCATCCTGAAGGATTTTTGATGTTCTAGACGAAAATCAAATCACACCCAAAACCATCACCTGATCCTTCCCAACCCCCAAAAATCGATCAAGACTTCAAAATAGATACTTGACATGTACTAGAAAAAGATACTCCTAATCAAGATCTATCATTATAGATATAGATGAGTCATTTTGGAGCATCCTGAAGGATTTTTGATGTTCTAGACGAAAATCAAATCACACCCCAAAACCATCACCTGATCCTTCCCAACCCCCAAAATCGATCAAGACTTCAAAATAGATACTTGACATGTACTAGAAAAAGATACTCCTAATCAAGATCTATCATTATAGATATAGATGAGTCATTTTGGAGCATCCTGAAGGATTTTTGATGTTCTAGACGAAAATCAAATCACACCCAAAACCATCACCTGATCCTTCCCAACCCCAAAAATCGATCAAGACTTCAAAATAGATACTTGACATGTACTAGAAAAAGATACTCCTAATCAAGATCTATCATTATAGATATAGATGAGTCATTTTGGAGCATCCTGAAGGATTTTTGATGTTCTAGACGAAAATCAAATCACACCCAAAACCATCACCTGATCCTTCCCAACCCCTAAAATCGATCAAGACTTCAAAATAGATACTTGACATGTACTAGAAAAAGATACTCCTAATCAAGATCTATCATTATAGATATAGATGAGTCATTTTGGAGCATCCTGAAGGATTTTTGATGTTCTAGACGAAAATCAAATCACACCCAAAACCATCACCTGATCCTTCCCAACCCCCAAAATCGATCAAGACTTCAAAATAGATACTTGACATGTACTAGAAAAAGATACTCCTAATCAAGATCTATCATTATAGATATAGATGAGTCATTTTGGAGCATCCTGAAGGATTTTTGATGTTCTAGACGAAAATCAAATCACACCCAAAACCATCACCTGATCCTTCCCAACCCCCAAAATCGATCAAGACTTCAAAATAGATACTTGACATGTACTAGAAAAAGATACTCCTAATCAAGATCTATCATTATAGATATAGATGAGTCATTTGGAGCATCCTGAAGGATTTTTGATGTTCTAGACGAAAATCAAATCACACCCAAAACCATCACCTGATCCTTCCCAACCCCCAAAATCGATCAAGACTTCAAAATAGATACTTGACATGTACTAGAAAAAGATACTCCTAATCAAGATCTATCATTATAGATATAGATGAGTCATTTTGGAGCATCCTGAAGGATTTTTGATGTTCTAGACGAAAATCAAATCACACCCAAAACCATCACCTGATCCTCCCCAACCCCCAAAATCGATCAAGACTTCAAAATAGATACTTGACATGTACTAGAAAAAGATACTCCTAATCAAGATCTATCATTATAGATATAGATGAGTCATTTTGGAGCATCCTGAAGGATTTTTGATGTTCTAGACGAAAATCAAATCACACCCAAAACCATCACCTGATCCTTCCCAACCCCCAAAATCGATCAAGACTTCAAAATAGATACTTGACATGTACTAGAAAAAGATACTCCTAATCAAGATCTATCATTATAGATATAGATTGAGTCATTTTGGAGCATCCTGAAGGATTTTTGATGTTCTAGACGAAAATCAAATCACACCCAAAACCATCACCTGATCCTTCCAACCCCCAAAATCGATCAAGACTTCAAAATAGATACTTGACATGTACTAGAAAAAGATACTCCTAATCAAGATCTATCATTATAGATATAGATGAGTCATTTTGGAGCATCCTGAAGGATTTTTGATGTTCTAGACGAAAATCAAATCACACCCAAAACCATCACCTGATCCTTCCCAACCCCCAAAATCGATCAAGACTTCAAAATAGATACTTGACATGTACTAGAAAAAGATACTCCTAATCAAGATCTATCATTATAGATATAGATGAGTCATTTTGGAGCATCCTGAAGGATTTTTGATGTTCTAGACGAAAATCAAATCACACCCAAAACCATCACCTGATCCTTCCCAACCCCCAAAATCGATCAAGACTTCAAAATAGATACTTGACATGTACTAGAAAAAGATACTCCTAATCAAGATCTATCATTATAGATATAGATGAGTCATTTTGGAGCATCCTGAAGGATTTTTGATGTTCTAGACGAAAATCAAATCACACCCAAAACCATCACCTGATCCTTCCCAACCCCCAAAATCGATCAAGACTTCAAAATAGATACTTGACATGTACTAGAAAAAGATACTCCTAATCAAGATCTATCATTATAGATATAGATGAGTCATTTTGGAGCATCCTGAAGGATTTTTGATGTTCTAGACGAAAATCAAATCACACCCAAAACCATCACCTGATCCTTCCCAACCCCCAAAATCGATCAAGACTTCAAAATAGATACTTGACATGTACTAGAAAAAGATACTCCTAATCAAGATCTATCATTATAGATATAGATGAGTCATTTTGGAGCATCCTGAAGGATTTTTGATGTTCTAGACGAAAATCAAATCACACCCAAAACCATCACCTGATCCTTCCCAACCCCCAAAATCGATCAAGACTTCAAAATAGATACTTGACATGTACTAGAAAAAGATACTCCTAATCAAGATCTATCATTATAGATATAGATGAGTCATTTTGGAGCATCCTGAAGGATTTTTGATGTTCTAGACGAAAATCAAATCACACCCAAAACCATCACCTGATCCTTCCCAACCCCCTAAAATCGATCAAGACTTCAAAATAGATACTTGACATGTACTAGAAAAAGATACTCCTAATCAAGATCTATCATTATAGATATAGATGAGTCATTTTGGAGCATCCTGAAGGATTTTTGATGTTCTAGACGAAAATCAAATCACACCCAAAACCATCACCTGATCCTTCCCAACCCCCTAAAATCGATCAAGACTTCAAAATAGATACTTGACATGTACTAGAAAAAGATACTCCTAATCAAGATCTATCATTATAGATATAGATGAGTCATTTTGGAGCATCCTGAAGGATTTTTGATGTTCTAGACGAAAATCAAATCACACCCAAAACCATCACCTGATCCTTCCCAACCCCCAAAATCGATCAAGACTTCAAAATAGATACTTGACATGTACTAGAAAAAGATACTCCTAATCAAGATCTATCATTATAGATATAGATGAGTCATTTTGGAGCATCCTGAAGGATTTTTGATGTTCTAGACGAAAATCAAATCACACCCAAAACCATCACCTGATCCTTCCCAACCCCCAAAATCGATCAAGACTTCAAAATAGATACTTGACATGTACTAGAAAAAGATACTCCTAATCAAGGTCTATCATTATAGATATAGATGAGTCATTTTGGAGCATCCTGAAGGATTTTTGATGTTCTAGACGAAAATCAAATCACACCCAAAACCATCACCTGATCCTTCCCAACCCCCAAAATCGATCAAGACTTCAAAATAGATACTTGACATGTACTAGAAAAAGATACTCCTAATCAAGATCTATCATTATAGATATAGATGAGTCATTTTGGAGCATCCTGAAGGATTTTTGATGTTCTAGACGAAAATCAAATCACACCCAAAACCATCACCTGATCCTTCCCAACCCCCAAAATCGATCAAGACTTCAAAATAGATACTTGACATGTACTAGAAAAAGATACTCCTAATCAAGATCTATCATTATAGATATAGATGAGTCATTTTCGGAGCATCCTGAAGGATTTTTGATGTTCTAGACGAAAATCAAATCACACCCAAAACCATCACCTGATCCTCCCCAACCCCCAAAATCGATCAAGACTTCAAAATAGATACTTGACATGTACTAGAAAAAGATACTCCTAATCAAGATCTATCATTATAGATATAGATGAGTCATTTTGGAGCATCCTGAAGGATTTTTGATGTTCTAGACGAAAATCAAATCACACCCAAAACCATCACCTGATCCTTCCCAACCCCCAAAATCGATCAAGACTTCAAAATAGATACTTGACATGTACTAGAAAAAGATACTCCTAATCAAGATCTATCATTATAGATATAGATGAGTCATTTTGGAGCATCCTGAAGGATTTTTGATGTTCTAGACGAAAATCAAATCACACCCAAAACCATCACCTGATCCTTTCCCAACCCCCAAAATCGATCAAGACTTCAAAATAGATACTTGACATGTACTAGAAAAAGATACTCCTAATCAAGATCTATCATTATAGATATAGATGAGTCATTTTGGAGCATCCTGAAGGATTTTTGATGTTCTAGACGAAAATCAAATCACACCCAAAACCATCACCTGATCCTTCCCAACCCCCAAAATCGATCAAGACTTCAAAATAGATACTTGACATGTACTAGAAAAAGATACTCCTAATCAAGATCTATCATTATAGATATAGATGAGTCATTTTGGAGCATCCTGAAGGATTTTTGATGTTCTAGACGAAAATCAAATCACACCCAAAACCATCACCTGATCCTTCCCAACCCCCAAAATCGATCAAGACTTCAAAATAGATACTTGACATGTACTAGAAAAAGATACTCCTAATCAAGATCTATCATTATAGATATAGATGAGTCATTTTGGAGCATCCTGAAGGATTTTTGATGTTCTAGACGAAAATCAAATCACACCCAAAACCATCACCTGATCCTTCCCAACCCCCAAAATCGATCAAGACTTCAAAATAGATACTTGACATGTACTAGAAAAAGATACTCCTAATCAAGATCTATCATTATAGATATAGATGAGTCATTTTGGAGCATCCTGAAGGATTTTTGATGTTCTAGACGAAAATCAAATCACACCCAAAACCATCACCTGATCCTTCCCAACCCCCAAAATCGATCAAGACTTCAAAATAGATACTTGACATGTACTAGAAAAAGATACTCCTAATCAAGATCTATCATTATAGATATAGATGAGTCATTTTGGAGCATCCTGAAGGATTTTTGATGTTCTAGACGAAAATCAAATCACACCCAAAACCATCACCTGATCCTTCCCAACCCCCAAAATCGATCAAGACTTCAAAATAGATACTTGACATGTACTAGAAAAAGATACTCCTAATCAAGATCTATCATTATAGATATAGATGAGTCATTTTGGAGCATCCTGAAGGATTTTTGATGTTCTAGACGAAAATCAAATCACACCCAAAACCATCACCTGATCCTTCCCAACCCCCAAAATCGATCAAGACTTCAAAATAGATACTTGACATGTACTAGAAAAAGATACTCCTAATCAAGATCTATCATTATAGATATAGATGAGTCATTTTGGAGCATCCTGAAGGATTTTTGATGTTCTAGACGAAAATCAAATCACACCCAAAACCATCACCTGATCCTTCCCAACCCCCAAAATCGATCAAGACTTCAAAATAGATACTTGACATGTACTAGAAAAAGATACTCCTAATCAAGATCTATCATTATAGATATAGATGAGTCATTTTGGAGCATCCTGAAGGATTTTTGATGTTCTAGACGAAAATCAAATCACACCCAAAACCATCACCTGATCCTTCCCAACCCCCAAAATCGATCAAGACTTCAAAATAGATACTTGACATGTACTAGAAAAAGATACTCCTAATCAAGATCTATCATTATAGATATAGATGAGTCATTTTGGAGCATCCTGAAGGATTTTTGATGTTCTAGACGAAAATCAAATCACACCCAAAACCATCACCTGATCCTTCCCAACCCCCAAAATCGATCAAGACTTCAAAATAGATACTTGACATGTACTAGAAAAAGATACTCCTAATCAAGATCTATCATTATAGATATAGATGAGTCATTTTGGAGCATCCTGAAGGATTTTTGATGTTCTAGACGAAAATCAAATCACACCCAAAACCATCACCTGATCCTTCCCAACCCCCAAAATCGATCAAGACTTCAAAATAGATACTTGACATGTACTAGAAAAAGATACTCCTAATCAAGATCTATCATTATAGATATAGATGAGTCATTTTGGAGCATCCTGAAGGATTTTTGATGTTCTAGACGAAAATCAAATCACACCCAAAACCATCACCTGATCCTTCCCAACCCCCAAAATCGATCAAGACTTCAAAATAGATACTTGACATGTACTAGAAAAAGATACTCCTAATCAAGATCTATCATTATAGATATAGATGAGTCATTTTGGAGCATCCTGAAGGATTTTTGATGTTCTAGACGAAAATCAAATCACACCCAAAACCATCACCTGATCCTTCCCAACCCCCAAAATCGATCAAGACTTCAAAATAGATACTAGACATGTACTAGAAAAAGATACTCCTAATCAAGATCTATCATTATAGATATAGATGCGTCATTTTGGAGCATCCTGAAGGATTTTTGATGATCTAGACGAAAATCAAATCACACCCAAAACCATCACCTGATCCTTCCCAACCCCCAAAATCGATCAAGACTTCAAAATAGATACTTGACATGTACTAGAAAAAGATACTCCTAATCAAGATCTATCATTATAGATATAGATGAGTCATTTTGGAGCATCCTGAAGGATTTTTGATGTTCTAGACGAAAATCAAATCACACCCAAAACCATCACCTGATCCTTCCCAACCCCCAAAATCGATCAAGACTTCAAAATAGATACTTGACATGTACTAGAAAAAGATACTCCTAATCAATATCTATCATTATAGATAAAGATGAGTCATTTTGGAGCATCCTGAAGGATTTTTGATGTTCTAGACGAAAATCAAATCACACCCAAAACCATCACCTGATCCTTCCCAACCCCCAAAATCGATCAAGACTTCAAAATAGATACTTGACATGTACTAGAAAAAGATACTCCTAATCAAGATCTATCATTATAGATATAGATGAGTCATTTTGGAGCATCCTGAAGGATTTTTGATGTTCTAGACGAAAATCAAATCACACCCAAAACCATCACCTGATCCTTCCCAACCCCCAAAATCGATCAAGACTTCAAAATAGATACTTGACATGTACTAGAAAAAGATACTCCTAATCAAGATCTATCATTATAGATATAGATGAGTCATTTTGGAGCATCCTGAAGGATTTTTGATGTTCTAGACGAAAATCAAATCACACCCAAAACCATCACCTGATCCTTCCCAACCTCCAAAATCGATCAAGACTTCAAAATAGATACTTGACATGTACTAGAAAAAGATACTCCTAATCAAGATCTATCATTATAGATATAGATGAGTCATTTTGGAGCATCCTGAAGGATTTTTGATGTTCTAGACGAAAATCAAATCACACCCAAAACCATCACCTGATCCTTCCCAACCCCCAAAATCGATCAAGACTTCAAAATAGATACTTGACATGTACTAGAAAAAGATACTCCTAATCAAGATCTATCATTATAGATATAGATGAGTCATTTTGGAGCATCCTGAAGGATTTTTGATGTTCTAGACGAAAATCAAATCACACCCAAAACCATCACCTGATCCTTCCCAACCCCCAAAATCGATCAAGACTTCAAAATAGATACTTGACATGTACTAGAAAAAGATACTCCTAATCAAGATCTATCATTATAGATAAAGATGAGTCATTTTGGAGCATCCTGAAGGATTTTTGATGTTCTAGACGAAAATCAAATCACACCCAAAACCATCACCTGATCCTTCCCAACCCCCAAAATCGATCAAGACTTCAAAATAGATACTTGACATGTGCTAGAAAAAGATACTCCTAATCAAAATCTATCATTATAGATATAGATGAGTCATTTTGGAGCATCCTGAAGGATTTTTGATGTTCTAGACGAAAATCAAATCACACCCAAAACCATCACCTGATCCTTCCCAACCCCCAAAATCGATCAAGACTTCAAAATAGATACTTGACATGTACTAGAAAAAGATACTCCTAATCAAGATCTATCATTATAGATATAGATGAGTCATTTTGGAGCATCCTGAAGGATTTTTGATGTTCTAGACGAAAATCAAATCACACCCAAAACCATCACCTGATCCTTCCCAACCCCCAAAATCGATCAAGACTTCAAAATAGATACTTGACATGTACTAGAAAAAGATACTCCTAATCAAGATCTATCATTATAGATATAGATGAGTCATTTTGGAGCATCCTGAAGGATTTTTGATGTTCTAGACGAAAATCAAATCACACCCAAAACCATCACCTGATCCTTCCCAACCCCCAAAATCGATCAAGACTTCAAAATAGATACTTGACATGTACTAGAAAAAGATACTCCTAATCAAGATCTATCATTATAGATATAGATGAGTCATTTTGGAGCATCCTGAAGGATTTTTGATGTTCTAGACGAAAATCAAATCACACCCAAAACCATCACCTGATCCTTCCCAACCCCCAAAATCGATCAAGACTTCAAAATAGATACTTGACATGTACTAGAAAAACATACTCCTAATCAAGATCTATCATTATAGATATAGATGAGTCATTTTGGAGCATCCTGAAGGATTTTTGATGTTCTAGACGAAAATCAAATCACACCCAAAACCATCACCTGATCCTTCCCAACCCCCAAAATCGATCAAGACTTCAAAATAGATACTTGACATGTACTAGAAAAAGATACTCCTAATCAAGATCTATCATTATAGATATAGATGAGTCATTTTGGAGCATCCTGAAGGATTTTTGATGTTCTAGACGAAAATCAAATCACACCCAAAACCATCACCTGATCCTTCCCAACCCCCAAAATCGATCAAGACTTCAAAATAGATACTTGACATGTACTAGAAAAAGATACTCCTAATCAAGATCTATCATTATAGATATAGATGAGTCATTTTGGAGCATCCTGAAGGATTTTTGATGTTCTAGACGCAAATCAAATCACACCCAAAACCATCACCTGATCCTTCCCAACCCCCAAAATCGATCAAGACTTCAAAATAGATACTTGACATGTACTAGAAAAAGATACTCCTAATCAAGATCTATCATTATAGATATAGATGAGTCATTTTGGAGCATCCTGAAGGATTTTTGATGTTCTAGACGAAAATCAAATCACACCCAAAACCATCACCTGATCCTTCCCAACCCCCAAAATCGATCAAGACTTCAAAATAGATACTTGACATGTACTAGAAAAAGATACTCCTAATCAAGATCTATCATTATAGATATAGATGAGTCATTTTGGAGCATCCTGAAGGATTTTTGATGTTCTAGACGAAAATCAAATCACACCCAAAACCATCACCTGATCCTTCCCAACCCCCAAAATCGATCAAGACTTCAAAATAAAAACTTGACATGTGCTAGAAAAAGATACTCCTAATCAAGATCTATCATTATAGATATAGATGAGTCATTTTGGAGCATCCTGAAGGATTTTTGATGTTCTAGACGAAAATCAAATCACACCCAAAACCATCACCTGATCCTTCCCAACCCCCAAAATCGATCAAGACTTCAAAATAGATACTTGACATGTACTAGAAAAAGATACTCCTAATCAAGATCTATCATTATAGATATAAATGAGTCATTTTGGAGCATCCTGAAGGATTTTTGATGTTCTAGACGATAATAAAATCACACCCAAAACCATCACCTGATCCTTCCCAACCCCCAAAATCGATCAAGACTTCAAAATAGATACTTGACATGTACTAGAAAAAGATACTCCTAATCAAGATCTATCATTATAGATATAGATGAGTCATTTTGGAGCATCCTGAAGGATTTTTGATGTTCTAGACGAAAATCAAATCACACCCAAAACCATCACCTGATCCTTCCCAACCCCCAAAATCGATCAAGACTTCAAAATAGATACTTGACATGTACTAGAAAAAGATACTCCTAATCAAGATCTATCATTATAGATATAGATGAGTCATTTTGGAGCATCCTGAAGGATTTTTGATGTTCTAGACGAAAATCAAATCACACCCAAAACCATCACCTGATCCTTCCCAACCCCCAAAATCGATCAAGACTTCAAAATAGATACTTGACATGTACTAGAAAAAGATACTCCTAATCAAGATCTATCATTATAGATATAGATGAGTCATTTTGGAGCATCCTGAAGGATTTTTGATGTTCTAGACGAAAATCAAATCACACCCAAAACCATCACCTGATCCTTCCCAACCCCCAAAATCAATCAAGACTTCAAAATAGATACTTGACATGTACTAGAAAAAGATACTCCTAATCAAGACCTATCATTATAGATATAGATGAGTCATTTTGGAGCATCCTGAAGGATTTTTGATGTTCTAGACGAAAATCAAATCACACCCAAAACCATCACCTGATCCTTCCCAACCCCCAAAATCGATCAAGACTTCAAAATAGATACTTGACATGTACTAGAAAAAGATACTCCTAATCAAGATCTATCATTATAGATATAGATGAGTCATTTTGGAGCATCCTGAAGGATTTTTGATGTTCTAGACGAAAATCAAATCACACCCAAAACCATCACCTGATCCTTCCCAACCCCCAAAATCGATCAAGACTTCAAAATAGATACTTGACATGTACTAGAAAAAGATACTCCTAATCAAGATCTATCATTATAGATATAGATGAGTCATTTTGGAGCATCCTGAAGGATTTTTGATGTTCTAGACGAAAATCAAATCACACCCAAAACCATCACCTGATCCTTCCCAACCCCCAAAATCGATCAAGACTTCAAAATAGATACTTGACATGTACTAGAAAAAGATACTACTAATCAAGATCTATCATTATAGATATAGATGAGTCATTTTGGAGCATCCTGAAGGATTTTTGATGTTCTAGACGAAAATCAAATCACACCCAAAACCATCACCCGATCCTTCCCAACCCCCAAAATCGATCAAGACTTCAAAATAGATACTTGACATGTACTAGAAAAAGATACTCCTAATCAAGATCTATCATTATAGATATAGATGAGTCATTTTGGAGCATCCTGAAGGATTTTTGATGTTCTAGACGAAAATCAAATCACACCCAAAACCATCACCTGATCCTTCCCAACCCCCAAAATCGATCAAGACTTCAAAATAGATACTTGACATGTACTAGAAAAAGATACTCCTAATCAAGATCTATCATTATAGATATAGATGAGTCATTTTGGAGCATCCTGAAGGATTTTTGATGTTCTAGACGAAAATCAAATCACACCCAAAACCATCACCTGATCCTTCCCAACCCCCAAAATCGATCAAGACTTCAAAATAGATACTTGACATGTACTAGAAAAAGATACTCCTAATCAAGATCTATCATTATAGATATAGATGAGTCATTTTGGAGCATCCTGAAGGATTTTTGATGTTCTAGACGAAAATCAAATCACACCCAAAACCATCACCTGATCCTTCCCAACCCCCAAAATCGATCAAGACTTCAAAATAGATACTTGACATGTACTAGAAAAAGATACTCCTAATCAAGATCTATCATTATAGATATAGATGAGTCATTTTGGAGCATCCTGAAGGATTTTTGATGTTCTAGACGAAAATCAAATCACACCCAAAACCATCACCTGATCCTTCCCAACCCCCAAAATCGATCAAGACTTCAAAATAGATACTTGACATGTACTAGAAAAAGATACTCCTAATCAAGATCTATCATTATAGATATAGATGAGTCATTTTGGAGCATCCTGAAGGATTTTTGATGTTCTAGACGAAAATCAAATCACACCCAAAACCATCACCTGATCCTTCCCAACCCCCAAAATCGATCAAGACTTCAAAATAGATACTTGACATGTACTAGAAAAAGATACTCCTAATCAAGATCTATCATTATAGATATAGATGAGTCATTTTGGAGCATCCTGAAGGATTTTTGATGTTCTAGACGAAAATCAAATCACACCCAAAAAACCATCACCTGATCCTTCCCAACCCCCAAAATCGATCAAGACTTCAAAATAGATACTTGACATGTACTAGAAAAAGATACTCCTAATCAAGATCTATCATTATAGATATAGATGAGTCATTTTGGAGCATCCTGAAGGATTTTTGATGTTCTAGACGAAAATCAAATCACACCCAAAACCATCACCTGATCCTTCCCAACCCCCAAAATCGATCAAGACTTCAAAATAGATACTTGACATGTGCTAGAAAAAGATACTCCTAATCAAGATCTATCATTATAGATATAGATGAGTCATTTTGGAGCATCCTGAAGGATTTTTGATGTTCTAGACGAAAATCAAATCACACCCAAAACCATCACCTGATCCTTCCCAACCCCCAAAATCGATCAAGACTTCAAAATAGATACTTGACATGTACTAGAAAAAGATACTCCTAATCAAGATCTATCATTATAGATATAGATGAGTCATTTTGGAGCATCCTGAAGGATTTTTGATGTTCTAGACGAAAATCAAATCACACCCAAAACCATCACCTGATCCTTCCCAACCCCCAAAATCGATCAAGACTTCAAAATAGATACTTGACATGTACTAGAAAAAGATACTCCTAATCAAGGTCTATCATTATAGATATAGATGAGTCATTTTGGAGCATCCTGAAGGATTTTTGATGTTCTAGACGAAAATCAAATCACATCCAAAACCATCACCTGATCCTTCCCAACCCCCAAAATCGATCAAGACTTCAAAATAGATACTTGACATGTACTAGAAAAAGATACTCCTAATCAAGATCTATCATTATAGATATAGATGAGTCATTTTGGAGCATCCTGAAGGCTTTTTGATGTTCTAGACGAAAATCAAATCACACCCAAAACCATCACCTGATCCTTCCCAACCCCCAAAATCGATCAAGACTTCAAAATAGATACTTGACATGTACTAGAAAAAGATACTCCTAATCAAGATCTATCATTATAGATATAGATGAGTCATTTTGGAGCATCCTGAAGGATTTTTGATGTTCTAGACGAAAATCAAATCACACCCAAAACCATCACCTGATCCTTCCCAACCCCCAAAATCGATCAAGACTTCAAAATAGATACTTGACATGTACTAGAAAAAGATACTCCTAATCAAGGTCTATCATTATAGATATAGATGAGTCATTTTGGAGCATCCTGAAGGATTTTTGATGTTCTAGACGAAAATCAAATCACACCCAAAACCATCACCTGATCCTTCCCAACCCCCAAAATCGATCAAGACTTCAAAATAGATAATTGACATGTACTAGAAAAAGATACTCCTAATCAAGATCTATCATTATAGATATAGATGAGTCATTTTTGAGCATCCTGAAGGATTTTTGATGTTCTAGACGAAAATCAAATCACACCCAAAACCATCACCTGATCCTTCCCAACCCCCAAAATCGATCAAGACTTCAAAATAGATACTTGACATGTACTAGAAAAAGATACTCCTAATCAAGATCTATCATTATAGATATAGATGAGTCATTTTGGAGCATCCTGAAGGATTTTTGATGTTCTAGACGAAAATCAAATCACACCCAAAACCATCACCTGATCCTTCCCAACCCCCAAAATCGATCAAGACTTCAAAATAGATACTTGACATGTACTAGAAAAAGATACTCCTAATCAAGATCTATCATTATAGATATAGATGAGTCATTTTGGAGCATCCTGAAGGATTTTTGATGTTCTAGACGAAAATCAAATCACACCCAAAACCATCACCTGATCCTTCCCAACCCCCAAAATCGATCAAGACTTCAAAATAGATACTTGACATGTACTAGAAAAAGATACTCCTAATCAAGATCTATCATTATAGATATAGATGAGTCATTTTGGAGCATCCTGAAGGATTTTTGATGTTCTAGACGAAAATCAAATCACACCCAAAACCATCACCTGATCTTTCCCAACCCCCAAAATCGATCAAGACTTCAAATTAGATACTTGACATGTACTAGAAAAAGATACTCCTAATCAAGATCTATCATTATAGATATAGATGAGTCATTTTGGAGCATCCTGAAGGATTTTTGATGTTCTAGACGAAAATCAAATCACACCCAAAACCATCACCTGATCCTTCCCAACCCCCAAAATCGATCAAGACTTCAAAATAGATACTTGACATGTACTAGAAAAAGATACTCCTAATCAAGATCTATCATTATAGATATAGATGAGTCATTTTGGAGCATCCTGAAGGATTTTTGATGTTCTAGACGAAAATCAAATCACACCCAAAACCATCACCTGATCCTTCCCAACCCCCAAAATCGATCAAGACTTCAAAATAGATACTTGACATGTACTAGAAAAAGATACTCCTAATCAAGATCTATCATTATAGATATAGATGAGTCATTTTGGAGCATCCTGAAGGATTTTTGATGTTCTAGACGAAAATCAAATCACACCCAAAACCATCACCTGATCTTTCCCAACCCCCAAAATCGATCAAGACTTCAAATTAGATACTTGACATGTACTAGAAAAAGATACTCCTAATCAAGATCTATCATTATAGATATAGATGAGTCATTTTGGAGCATCCTGAAGGATTTTTGATGTTCTAGACGAAAATCAAATCACACCCAAAACCATCACCTGATCCTTCCCAACCCCCAAAATCGATCAAGACTTCAAAATAGATACTTGACATGTACTAGAAAAAGATACTCCTAATCAAGATCTATCATTATAGATATAGATGAGTCATTTTGGAGCATCCTGAAGGATTTTTGATGTTCTAGACGAAAATCAAATCACACCCAAAACCATCACCTGATCCTTCCCAACCCCCAAAATCGATCAAGACTTCAAAATAGATACTTGACATGTACTAGAAAAAGATACTCCTAATCAAGATCTATCATTATAGATATAGATGAGTCATTTTGGAGCATCCTGAAGGATTTTTGATGTTCTAGACGAAAATCAAATCACACCCAAAACCATCACCTGATCTTTCCCAACCCCCAAAATCGATCAAGACTTCAAATTAGATACTTGACATGTACTAGAAAAAGATACTCCTAATCAAGATCTATCATTATAGATATAGATGAGTCATTTTGGAGCATCCTGAAGGATTTTTGATGTTCTAGACGAAAATCAAATCACACCCAAAACCATCACCTGATCCTTCCCAACCCCCAAAATCGATCAAGACTTCAAAATAGATACTTGACATGTACTAGAAAAAGATACTCCTAATCAAGATCTATCATTATAGATATAGATGAGTCATTTTGGAGCATCCTGAAGGATTTTTGATGTTCTAGACGAAAATCAAATCACACCCAAAACCATCACCTGATCCTTCCCAACCCCCAAAATCGATCAAGACTTCAAAATAGATACTTGACATGTACTAGAAAAAGATACTCCTAATCAAGATCTATCATTATAGATATAGATGAGTCATTTTGGAGCATCCTGAAGGATTTTTGATGTTCTAGACGAAAATCAAATCACACCCAAAACCATCACCTGATCCTTCCCAACCCCCAAAATCGATCAAGACTTCAAAATAGATACTTGACATGTACTAGAAAAAGATACTCCTAATCAAGATCTATCATTATAGATATAGATGAGTCATTTTGGAGCATCCTGAAGGATTTTTGATGTTCTAGACGAAAATCAAATCACACCCAAAACCATCACCTGATCCTTCCCAACCCCCAAAATCGATCAAGACTTCAAAATAGATACTTGACATGTACTAGAAAAAGATACTCCTAATCAAGATCTATCATTATAGATATAGATGAGTCATTTTGGAGCATCCTGAAGGATTTTTGATGTTCTAGACGAAAATCAAATCACACCCAAAACCATCACCTGATCCTTCCCAACCCCCAAAATCGATCAAGACTTCAAAATAGATACTTGACATGTACTAGAAAAAGATACTCCTAATCAAGATCTATCATTATAGATATAGATGAGTCATTTTGGAGCATCCTGAAGGATTTTTGATGTTCTAGACGAAAATCAAATCACACCCAAAACCATCACCTGATCCTTCCCAACCCCCAAAATCGATCAAGACTTCAAAATAGATACTTGACATGTACTAGAAAAAGATACTCCTAATCAAGATCTATCATTATAGATATAGATGAGTCATTTTGGAGCATCCTGAAGGATTTTTGATGTTCTAGACGAAAATCAAATCACACCCAAAACCATCACCTGATCCTTCCCAACCCCCAAAATGGATCAAGACTTCAAAATAGATACTTGACATGTACTAGAAAAAGATACTCCTAATCAAGATCTATCATTATAGATATAGATGAGTCATTTTGGAGCATCCTGAAGGATTTTTGATGTTCTAGACGAAAATCAAATCACACCCAAAACCATCACCTGATCCTTCCCAACCCCCAAAATCGATCAAGACTTCAAAATAGATACTTGACATGTACTAGAAAAAGATACTCCTAATCAAGATCTATCATTATAGATATAGATGAGTCATTTTGGAGCATCCTGAAGGATTTTTGATGTTCTAGACGAAAATCAAATCACACCCAAAACCATCACCTGATCCTTCCCAACCCCCAAAATCGATCAAGACTTCAAAATAGATACTTGACATGTACTAGAAAAAGATACTCCTAATCAAGATCTATCATTATAGATATAGATGAGTCATTTTGGAGCATCCTGAAGGATTTTTGATGTTCTAGACGAAAATCAAATCACACCCAAAACCATCACCTGATTCTTCCCAACCCCCAAAATCGATCAAGACTTCAAAATAGATACTTGAGATGTACTAGAAAAAGATACTCCTAATCAAGATCTATCATTATAGATATAGATGAGTCATTTTGGAGCATCCTGAAGGATTTTTGATGTTCTAGACGAAAATCAAATCACACCCAAAACCATCACCTGATCCTTCCCAACCCCCAAAATCTATCAAGACTTCAAAATAGATACTTGACATGTACTAGAAAAAGATACTCCTAATCAAGATCTATCATTATAGATATAGATGAGTCATTTTGGAGCATCCTGAAGGATTTTTGATGTTCTAGACGAAAATCAAATCACACCCAAAACCATCACCTGATCCTTCCCAACCCCCAAAATCGATCAAGACTTCAAAATAGATACTTGACATGTACTAGAAAAAGATACTCCTAATCAAGATCTATCATTATAGATATAGATGAGTCATTTTGGAGCATCCTGAAGGATTTTTGATGTTCTAGACGAAAATCAAATCACACCCAAAACCATCACCTGATCCTTCCCAACCCCCAAAATCGATCAAGACTTCAAAATAGATACTTGACATGTACTAGAAAAAGATACTCCTAATCAAGATCTATCATTATAGATATAGATGAGTCATTTTGGAGCATCCTGAAGGATTTTTGATGTTCTAGACGAAAATCAAATCACACCCAAAACCATCACCTGATCCTTCCCAACCCCCAAAATCGATCAAGACTTCAAAATAGATACTTGACATGTACTAGAAAAAGATACTCCTAATCAAGATCTATCATTATAGATATAGATGAGTCATTTTGGACCATCCTGAAGGATTTTTGATGTTCTAGACGAAAATCAAATCACACCCAAAACCATCACCTGATCCTTCCCAACCCCCAAAATCGATCAAGACTTCAAAATAGATACTTGACATGTACTAGAAAAAGATACTCCTAATCAAGATCTATCATTATAGATATAGATGAGTCATTTTGGAGCATCCTGAAGGATTTTTGATGTTCTAGACGAAAATCAAATCACACCCAAAACCATCACCTGATCCTTCCCAACCCCCAAAATCGATCAAGACTTCAAAATAGATACTTGACATGTACTAGAAAAAGATACTCCTAATCAAGATCTATCATTATAGATATAGATGAGTCATTTTGGAGCATCCTAAAGGATTTTTGATGTTCTAGACGAAAATCAAATCACACCCAAAACCATCACCTGATCCTTCCCAACCCCCAAAATCGATCAAGACTTCAAAATAGATACTTGACATGTACTAGAAAAAGATACTCCTAATCAAGATCTATCATTATAGATATAGATGAGTCATTTTGGAGCATCCTGAAGGATTTTTGATGTTCTAGACGAAAATCAAATCACACCCAAAACCATCACCTGATCCTTCCCAACCCCCAAAATCGATCAAGACTTCAAAATAGATACTTGACATGTACTAGAAAAAGATACTCCTAATCAAGATCTATCATTATAGATATAGATGAGTCATTTTGGAGCATCCTGAAGGATTTTTGATGTTCTAGACGAAAATCAAATCACACCCAAAACCATCACCTGATCCTTCCCAACCCCCAAAATCGATCAAGACTTCAAAATAGATACTTGACATGTACTAGAAAAAGATACTCCTAATCAAGATCTATCATTATAGATATAGATGAGTCATTTTGGAGCATCCTGAAGGATTTTTGATGTTCTAGACGAAAATCAAATCACACCCAAAACCATCACCTGATCCTTCCCAACCCCCAAAATCGATCAAGACTTCAAAATAGATACTTGACATGTACTAGAAAAAGATACTCCTAATCAAGATCTATCATTATAGATATAGATGAGTCATTTTGGAGCATCCTGAAGGATTTTTGATGTTCTAGACGAAAATCAAATCACACCCAAAACCATCACCTGATCCTTCCCAACCCCCAAAATTGATCAAGACTTCAAAATAGATACTTGACATGTACTAGAAAAAGATACTCCTAATCAAGATCTATCATTATAGATATAAATGAGTCATTTTGGAGCATCCTGAAGGATTTTTGATGTTCTAGACGAAAATCAAATCACACCCAAAACCATCACCTGATCCTTCCCAACCCCCAAAATCGATCAAGACTTCAAAATAGATACTTGACATGTACTAGAAAAAGATACTCCTATTCAAGATCTATCATTATAGATATAGATGAGTCATTTTAGAGCATCCTGAAGGATTTTTGATGTTCTAGACGAAAATCAAATCACACCCAAAACCATCACCTGATCCTTCCCAACCCCCAAAATCGATCAAGACTTCAAAATAGATACTTGACATGTACAAGAAAAAGATACTCCTAATCAAGATCTATCATTATAGATATAGATGAGTCATTTTGGAGCATCCTGAAGGATTTTTGATGTTCTAGACGAAAATCAAATCACACCCAAAACCATCACCTGATCCTTCCCAACCCCCAAAATCGATCAAGACTTCAAAATAGATACTTGACATGTACTAGAAAAAGATACTCCTAATCAAGATCTATCATTATAGATATAGATGAGTCATTTTGGAGCATCCTGAAGGATTTTTGATGTTCTAGACGAAAATCAAATCACACCCAAAACCATCACCTGATCCTTCCCAACCCCCAAAATCGATCAAGACTTCAAAATAGATACTTGACATGTACTAGAAAAAGATACTCCTAATCAAGATCTATCATTATAGATATAGATGAGTCATTTTGGAGAATCCTGAAGGATTTTTGATGTTCTAGACGAAAATCAAATCACACCCAAAACCATCACCTGATCCTTCCCAACCCCCAAAATCGATCAAGACTTCAAAATAGATACTTGACATGTACTAGAAAAAGATACTCCTAATCAAGATCTATCATTATAGATATAGATGAGTCATTTTGGAGCATCCTGAAGGATTTTTTATGTTCTAGACGAAAATCAAATCACACCCAAAACCATCACCTGATCCTTCCCAACCCCCAAAATCGATCAAGACTTCAAAATAGATACTTGACATGTACTAGAAAAAGATACTCCTAATCAAGATCTATCATTATAGATATAGATG
>NW_026605502.1:0-19025 GCF_945859685.1 Eupeodes corollae
ACAAATTATCTTTCGGTTGCTCTATTTCCTCAACCAAGCCTCCAAACATGATGCGGTTTTCACTAAAATACAGAGCATCGACCCACCTTTCAATTGATGCATAAATCACAAAAATGATTTTTTTTCAGTTTTTCGAGAAAATCGTGGGCTAACCCTTGCCGAAAAAAGTAGTATTTTCAAAACTATTTCCCACCCAATCAAAATGCACATCAAAAGAAAGGTATTTAAATGCTCTACCCACAACTGCAAACCAAAATGTTATACGATCTCTCTTTTCCGAAAAATTAGTCAAAAAGTAAAATTACAGAATTTCGACCCAGCTCATCACAAATTATCTTTCGGTTGCTCTATTTCCTCAACCAAGCCTCCAAACATGATGCGGTTTTCACTAAAATACAGAGCATCGACCCACCTTTCAATTGATGCATAAATCACAAAAATGATTTTTTTTCAGTTTTTCGAGAAAATCGTGGGCTAACCCTTGCCGAAAAAAGTAGTATTTTCAAAACTATTTCCCACCCAATCAAAATGCACATCAAAAGAAAGGTATTTAAATGCTCTACCCACAACTGCAAACCAAAATGTTATACGATCGCTCGTTTCCGAAAAATTAGTCAAAAAGTAAAATTACAGAATTTCGACCCAGCTCATCACAAATTATCTTTCGGTTGCTCTATTTCCTCAACCAAGCCTCCAAACATGATGCGGTTTTCACTAAAATACAGAGCATCGACCCACCTTTTAATTGATGCATAAATCTCAACAGTTATTTTTTTTCAGTTTTTCGAGAAAATCGTGGGCTAACCCATTGCCGAAAAAGTAGTATTTTCAAAACTATTTCCCACCCAATCAAAATGCACATCAAAAGAAAGGTATTTAAATGCTCTACCCACAACTGCAAACCAAAATGTTATACGATCTCTCTTTTCCGAAAAATTAGTCAAAAAGTAAAATTACAGAATTTCGACCCAGCTCATCACAAATTATCTTTCGGTTGCTCTATTTCCTCAACCAAGCCTCCAAACATGATGCGGTTTTCACTAAAATACAGAGCATCGACCCACCTTTCAATTGATGCATAAATCACAAAAATGATTTTTTTTCAGTTTTTCGAGAAAATCGTGGGCTAACCCTTGCCGAAAAAAGTAGTATTTTCAAAATTATTTCCCATCCAATCAAAATGCACATCAAAAGAAAGGTATTTAAATGCTCTACCCACAACTGCAAACCAAAATGTTATACGATCGCTCGTTTCCGAAAAATTAGTCAAAAAGTAAAATTACAGAATTTCGACCCAGCTCATCACAAATTATCTTTCGGTTGCTCTATTTCCTCAACCAAGCCTCCAAACATGATGCGGTTTTCACTAAAATACAGAGCATCGACCCACCTTTCAATTGATGCATAAACCACAAAAATGATTTTTTTTCAGTTTTTCGAGAAAATCGTGGGCTAACCCTTGCCGAAAAAAGTAGTATTTTCAAAACTATTTCCCACCCAATCAAAATGCACATCAAAAGAAAGGTATTTAAATGCTCTACCCACAACTGCAAACCAAAATGTTATACGATCGCTCGTTTCCGAAAAATTAGTCAAAAAGTAAAATTACAGAATTTCGACCCAGCTCATCACAAATTATCTTTCGGTTGCTCTATTTCCACAACCAAGCCTCCAAACATGATGCGGTTTTCACTAAAATACAGAGCATCGACCCACCTTTCAATTGATGCATAAATCACAAAAATGATTTTTTTTCAATTTTTCGAGAAAATCGTGGGCTAACACATTGCCGAAAAAGTAGCATTTTCAAATCTAATTCCCACCCAATCAAAATGCACATCAAAAGAAAGGTATTTAAATGCTCTACCCACAACTGCAAACCAAAATGTTATACGATCTCTCTTTTACGAAAAATTAGTCAAAAAGTAAAATTACAGAATTTCGACCCAGCTCATCACAAATTATCTTTCGGTTGCTCTATTTCCTCAACCAAGCCTCCAAACATGATGCGGTTTTCACTAAAATACAGAGCATAAATCACAAAAATGATTTTTTTTCAGTTTTTCGAGAAAATCGTGGGCTAACCCTTGCCGAAAAAAGTAGTATTTTCAAAACTATTTCCCACCCAATCAAAATGCACATCAAAAGAAAGGTATTTAAATGCTCTACCCACAACTGCAAGCCAAAATGTTATACGATCGCTCGTTTCCGAAAAATTAGTCAAAAAGTAAAATTACAGAATTTCGACCCAGCTCATCACAAATTATCTTTCGGTTGCTCTATTTCCTCAACCAAGCCTCCAAACATGATGCGGTTTTCACTAAAATACAGAGCATCGACCCACCTTTCAATTGATGCATAAATCACAAAATTGATTTTTTTTCAGTTTTTCGAGAAAATCGTGGGCTAACCCTTGCCGAAAAAAGTAGTATTTTCAAAACTATTTCCCACCCAATCAAAATGCACATCAAAAGAAAGGTATTTAAATGCTCTACCCACAACTGCAAACCAAAATGTTATACGATCGCTCGTTTCCGAAAAATTAGTCAAAAAGTAAAATTACAGAATTTCGACCCAGCTCATCACAAATAATCTTTCGGTTGCTCTATTTCCTCAACCAAGCCTCCAAACATGATACGGTTTTCAATAAAATACAGAGCATCGACCCACCTTTCAATTGATGCATAAATCTCAAAAATGATTTTTTTTTCAGTTTTTAGCGAAAATCGTGGGCTAACCCTTGCCGAAAAAAGTAGTATTTTCAAAACTATTTCCCACCCAATCAAAATGCACATCAAAAGAAAGGTATTTAAATGCTCTACCCACAACTGCAAACCAAAATGTTATACGATCGCTCGTTTCCGAAAAATTAGTCAAAAAGTAAAATTACAGAATTTCGACCCAGCTCATCACAAATTATCTTTCGGTTGCTCTATTTCCTCAACCAAGCCTCCAAACATGATGCGGTTTTCACTAAATACAGAGCATCGACCCACCTTTCAATTGATGCATAAATCACAAAAATGATTTTTTTTTCAGTTTTTCGAGAAAATCGTGGGCTAACCCATTGCCGAAAAAGTAGTATTTTCAAAACTATTTCCCACCCAATCAAAATGCACATCAAAAGAAAGGTATTTAAATGCTCTACCCACAACTGCAAACCAAAATGTTATACGATCGCTCGTTTCCGAAAAATTAGTCAAAAAGTAAAATTACAGAATTTCGACCCAGCTCATCACAAATTATCTTTCGGTTGCTCTATTTCCTCAACCAAGCCTCCAAACATGATGCGGTTTTCACTAAAATACAGAGCATCGACCCACCTTTCAATTGATGCATAAATCTCAAAAATGATTTTTTTTCAGTTTTTCGAGAAAATCGTGGGCTAACCCTTGCCGAAAAAAGTAGTATTTTCAAAATTATTTCCCACCCAATCAAAATGCACATCAAAAGAAAGGTATTTAAATGCTCTACCCATAACTGCAAACCAAAATGTTATACGATCGCTCGTTTCCGAAAAATTAGTCAAAAAGTAAAATTACAGAATTTCGAATCAGCTCATCACAAATTATCTTTCGGTTGCTCTATTTCCTCAACCAAGCCTCCAAACATGATGCGGTTTTCACTAAAATACAGAGCATCGACCCACCTTTCAATTGATGCATAAATCTCAAAAATGATTTTTTTTCAGTTTTACGAGAAAATCGTGGGCTAACCCTTGCCGAAAAAAGTAGTATTTTCAAAACTATTTCCCACCCAATCAAAATGCACATCAAAAGAAAGGTATTTAAATGCTCTACCAACAACTGCAAACCAAAATGTTATACAATCGCTCGTTTCCGAAAAATTAGTCAAAAAGTAAAATTACAGAATTTCGACCCACAAATCATCACAAATTATATTTCGGTTGCTCTATTTCCTCAACCAAGCCTCCAAACACGATGCGGTTTTAACTAAAATACAGAGCATCGACCCACCTTTCAATTGATGCATAAATCTCAAAAATGATTTTTTTTCAGTTTTTCGAGAAAATGGTGGGCTAACCCTTGCCGAAAAAAGTAGTATTTTCAAAACTATTTCCCACCCAATCAAAATGCACATCAAAAGAAAGGTATTTAAATGCTCTACCCACAACTGCTCTATTTCCTCAACCAAGCCTCCAAACATGATGCGGTTTTCACTAAAATACAGAGCATCGACCCACCTTTTAATTGATGCATAAATCACAAAAATGATTTTTTTTCAGTTTTTCGAGAAAATCGTGGGCTAACCCTTGCCGAAAAAAGTAGTATTTTCAAAACTATTTCCCACCCAATCAAAATGCACATCAAAAGAAAGGTATTTAAATGCTCTACCCACAACTGCAAACCAAAATGTTATACGATCGCTCGTTTCCGAAAAATTAGTCAAAAAGTAAAATTACAGAATTTCGACCCAGCTCATCACAAATTATCTTTCGGTTGCTCTATTTCCTCAACCAAGCCTCCAAACATGATGCGGTTTTCACTAAAATACAGAGCATCGACCCACCTTTCAATTGATGCATAAATCACAAAAATGATTTTTTTTTCAGTTTTTCGAGAAAATCGTGGGCTAACCCATTGCCAAAAAAGTAGTTTTTTCAAAACTATTTCCCACCCAATCAAAATGCACATCAAAAGAAAGGTATTTAAATGCTCTACCCACAACTGCAAACCAAAATGTTATACGATCGCTCGTTTCCGAAAAATTAGTCAAAAAGTAAAATTACAGAATTTCGACCCAGCTCATCACAAATTATCTTTCGGTTGCTCTATTTCCTCAACCAAGCCTCCAAACATGATGCGGTTTTCACTAAAATACAGAGCATCGACCCACCTTTCAATTGATGCATAAATCACAAAAATGATTTGTTTTCAGTTTTTCGAGAAAATCGTGGGCTAACCCTTGCCGAAAAAAGTAGTATTTTCAAAACTATTTCTCACCCAATCAAAATGCACATCAAAAGAAAGGTATTTAAATGCTCTACCCACAACTGCAAACCAAAATGTTATACGATCGCTCGTTTCCGAAAAATTAGTCAAAAAGTAAAATTACAGAATTTCGACCCAGCTCATCACAAATTATCTTTCGGTTGCTCTATTTCCTCAACCAAGCCTCCAAACATGATGCGGTTTTCACTAAAATACAGAGCATCGACCCAGCTTTCAATTGATGCATTAATCACAAAAATGATTTTTTTTCAGTTTTTCGAGAAAATCGTGGGCTAACCCTTGCCGAAAAAAGTAGTATTTTCAAAACTATTTCCCACCCAATCAAAATGCACATCAAAAGAAAGGTATTTAAATGCTCTACCCACAACTGCAAACCAAAATGTTATACGATCGCTCGTTTCCGAAAAATTAGTCAAAAAGTAAAATTACAGAATTTCGACCCAGCTCATCACAAATTATCTTTCGGTTGCTCTATTTCCTCAACCAAGCCTCCAAACATGATGCGGTTTTCACTAAAATACAGAGCATCGACCCACCTTTCAATTGATGCATAAATCACAAAAATGATTTTTTTTCAGTTTTTCGAGAAAATCGTGGGCTAACCCATTGCCGAAAAAGTAGTATTTTCAAAACTATTTCCCACCCAATCAAAATGCACATCAAAAGAAAGGTATTTAAATGCTCTACCCACAACTGCAAACCAAAATGTTATACGATCGCTCGTTTCCGAAAAATTAGTCAAAAAGTAAAATTACAGAATTTCGACCCAGCTCATCACAAATTATCTTTCGGTTGCTCTATTTCCTCAACCAAGCCTCCAAACATGATGCGGTTTTCACTAAAATACAGAGCATCGACCCACCTTTCAATTGATGCATAATTCACAAAAATGATTTTTTTTCAGTTTTTTGAGAAAATCGTGGGCTAACCCATTGCCGAAAAAGTAGTATTTTCAAAACTATTTCCCACCCAATCAAAATGCACATCAAAAGAAAGGTATTTAAATGCTCTACCCACAACTGCAAACCAAAATGTTATACGATCGCTCGTTTCCGAAAAATTAGTCAAAAAGTAAAATTACAGAATTTCGACCCAGCTCATCACAAATTATCTTTCGGTTGCTCTATTTCCTCAACCAAGCCTCCAAACATGATGCGGTTTTCACTAAAATACAGAGCATCGACCCACCTTTCAATTGATGCATAAATCACACAAATGATTTTTTTTCAGTTTTTCGAGAAAATCGTGGGCTAACCCTTGCCGAAAAATGTAGTATTTTCAAAACTATTTCCCACCCAATCAAAATGCACATCAAAAGAAAGGTATTTAAATGCTCTACCCACAACTGCAAACCAAAATGTTATACGATCGCTCGTTTCCGAAAAATTAGTCAAAAAGTAAAATTACAGAATTTCGACCCAGCTCATCACAAATTATCTTTCGGTTGCTCTATTTCCTCAACCAAGCCTCCAAACATGATGCGGTTTTCACTAAAATACAGAGCATCGACCCACCTTTCAATTGATGCATAAATCACAAAAATGATTTTTTTTCAGTTTTTCGAGAAAATCGTGGGCTAACCCATTGCCGAAAAAGTAGTATTTTCAAAACTATTTCCCACCCAATCAAAATGCACATCAAAAGAAAGGTATTTAAATGCTCTACCCACAACTGCAAACCAAAATGTTATACGATCGCTCGTTTCCGAAAAATTAGTCAAAAAGTAAAATTACAGAATTTCGACCCAGCTCATCACAAATTATCTTTCGGTTGCTCTATTTCCTCAACCAAGCCTCCAAACATGATGCGGTTTTCACTAAAATACAGAGCATCGACCCACCTTTCAATTGATGCATAAATCTCAAAAATGATTTTTTTTTCAGTTTTTCGAGAAAATCGTGGGCTAACCCTTGCCGAAAAAAGTAGTATTTTCAAAACTATTTCCCACCCAATCAAAATGCACATCAAAAGAAAGGTATTTAAATGCTCTACCAACAACTGCAAACCAAAATGTTATACAATCGCTCGTTTCCGAAAAATTAGTCAAAAAGTAAAATTACAGAATTTCGACCCAGCTCATCACAAATTATCTTTCGGTTGCTCTATTTCCTCAACCAAGCCTCCAAACATGATGCGGTTTTAACTAAAATACAGAGCATCGACCCACCTTTCAATTGATGCACAAATCTCAAAAATGTTTTTTTTCAGTTTTTCGAGAAAATCGTGGGCTAACCCTTGCCGAAAAAAGTAGTATTTTCAAAACTATTTCCCACCCAATCAAAATGCACATCAAAAGAAAGGTATTTAAATGCTCTACCCACAACTGCAAACCAAAATGTTATACGATCGCTCGTTTCCGAAAAATTAGTCAAAAAGTAAAATTACAGAATTTCGACCCAGCTCATCACAAATTATCTTTCGGTTGCTCTATTTCCTCAACCAAGCCTCCAAACATGATGCGGTTTTCACTAAAATACAGAGCATCGACCCACCTTTCAATTGATGCATAAATCACAAAAATGATTTTTTTTTTCAGTTTTTCGAGAAAATCGTGGGCTAACCCTTGCCGAAAAAAGTAGTATTTTCAAAACTATTTCCCACCCAATCAAAATGCACATCAAAAGAAAGGTATTTAAATGCTCTACCCACAACTGCAAACCAAAATGTTATACGATCGCTCATTTCCGAAAAATTAGTCAAAAAGTAAAATTACAGAATTTCGACCCAGCTCATCACAAATTATCTTTCGGTTGCTCTATTTCCTCAACCAAGCCTCCAAACATGATGCGGTTTTCACTAAAATACAGAGCATCGACCCACCTTTCAATTGATGCATAAATCACAAAAATGATTTTTTTTTCAGTTTTTCGAGAAAATCGTGGGCTAACCCTTGCCGAAAAAAGTAGTATTTTCAAAACTATTTCCCACCCAATCAAAATGCACATCAAAAGAAAGGTATTTAAATGCTCTACCCACAACTGCAAACCAAAATGTTATATGATCGCTCGTTTCCGAAAAATTAGTCAAAAAGTAAAATTACAGAATTTCGACCCAGCTCATCACAAATTATCTTTCGGTTGCTCTATTTCCTCAACCAAGGCTCCAAACATGATGCGGTTTTCACTAAAATACAGAGCATCGACCCACCTTTCAATTGATGCATAAATCACAAAAATGATTTTTTTTCAGTTTTTCGAGAAAATCGTGGGCTAACCCTTGCCGAAAAAAGTAGTATTTTCAAAACTATTTCCCACCCAATCAAAATGCACATCAAAAGAAAGGTATTTAAATGCTCTACCCACAACTGCAAACCAAAATGTTATACGATCGCTCGTTTCCGAAAAATTAGTCAAAAAGTAAAATTACAGAATTTCGACCCAGCTCATCACAAATTATCTTTCGGTTGCTCTATTTCCTCAACCAAGCCTCCAAACATGATGCGGTTTTCACTAAAATACAGAGCATCGACCCACCTTTCAATTGATGCATACATCACAAAAATGATTTTTTTTCAGTTTTTCGAGAAAATCGTGGGCTAACCCATTGCCGAAAAAGTAGTATTTTCAAAACTATTTCCCACCCAATCAAAATGCACATCAAAAGAAAGGTATTTAAATGCTCTACCCACAACTGCAAACCAAAATGTTATACGATCGCTCGTTTCCGAAAAATTAATCAAAAAGTAAAATTACAGAATTTCGACCCAGCTCATCACAAATTATCTTTCGGTTGCTCTATTTCCTCAACCAAGCCTCCAAACATGATGCGGTTTTCACTAAAATACAGAGCATCGACCCACCTTTCAATTGATGCATAAATCACAAAAAATGATTTTTTTTCAGTTTTTCGAGAAAATCGTGGGCTAACCCATTGCCGAAAAAGTAGTATTTTCAAATCTATTTCCCACCCAATCAAAATGCACATCAAAAGAAAGGTATTTAAATGCTCTACCCACAACTGCAAACCAAAATGTTATACGATCGCTCGTTTCCGAAAAATTAGTCAAAAAGTAAAATTACAGAATTTCGACCCAGCTCATCACAAATTATCTTTCGGTTGCTCTATTTCCTCAACCAAGCCTCCAAACATGATGCGGTTTTCACTAAAATACAGAGCATCGACCCACCTTTCAATTGATGCATAAATCACAAAAATGATTTTTTTTCAGTTTTTCGAGAAAATCGTGGGCTAACCCTTGCCGAAAAAAGTAGTATTTTCAAAACTATTTCCCACCCAATCAAAATGCACATCAAAAGAAAGGTATTTAAATGCTCTACCCACAACTGCAAAGCAAAATGTTATACGATTGCTCGTTTCCGAAAAATTAGTCAAAAAGTAAAATTACAGAATTTCGACCCAGCTCATCACAAATTATCTTTCGGTTGCTCTATTTCCTCAACCAAGCCTCCAAACATGATGCGGTTTTCACTAAAATACAGAGCATCGACCCACCTTTCAATTGATGCATAAATCACAAAAATGATTTTTTTTCAGTTTTTCGAGAAAATCGTGGGCTAACCCTTGCCGAAAAAAGTAGTATTTTCAAAACTATTTCCCACCCAATCAAAATGCACATCAAAAGAAAGGTATTTAAATGCTCTACCCACAACTGCAAACCAAAATGTTATACGATCGCTCGTTTCCCAAAAATTAGTCAAAAAGTAAAATTACAGAATTTCGACCCAGCTCATCACAAATTATCTTTCGGTTGCTCTATTTCCTCAACCAAGCCTCCAAACATGATGCGGTTTTCACTTAAATACAGAGCATCGACCCACCTTTCAATTGATGCATAAATCACAAAAATGATTTTTTTCAGTTTTTCGAGAAAATCGTGGGCTAACCCTTGCCGAAAAAAGTAGTATTTTCAAAACTATTTCCCACCCAATCAAAATGCACATCAAAAGAAAGGTATTTAAATGCTCTACCCACAACTGCAAACCAAAATGTTATACGATCGCTCGTTTCCGAAAAATTAGTCAAAAAGTAAAATTACAGAATTTCGACCCAGCTCATCACAAATTATCTTTCGGTTGCTCTATTTCCTCAACCAAGCCTCCAAACATGATGCGGTTTTCACTAAAATACAGAGCATCGACCCACCTTTCAATTGATGCATACATCACAAAAATGATTTTTTTTCAGTTTTTCGAGAAAATCGTGGGCTAACCCATTGCCGAAAAAGTAGTATTTTCAAAACTATTTCCCACCCAATCAAAATGCACATCAAAAGAAAGGTATTTAAATGCTCTACCCACAACTGCAAACCAAAATGTTATACGATCTCTCTTTTCCGAAAAATTAATCAAAAAGTAAAATTACAGAATTTCGACCCAGCTCATCACAAATTATCTTTCGGTTGCTCTATTTCCTCAACCAAGCCTCCAAACATGATGCGGTTTTCACTAAAATACAGAGCATCGACCCACCTTTCAATTGATGCATAAATCACAAAAAATGATTTTTTTTCAGTTTTTCGAGAAAATCGTGGGCTAACCCATTGCCGAAAAAGTAGTATTTTCAAATCTATTTCCCACCCAATCAAAATGCACATCAAAAGAAAGGTATTTAAATGCTCTACCCACAACTGCAAACCAAAATGTTATACGATCGCTCGTTTCCGAAAAATTAGTCAAAAAGTAAAATTACAGAATTTCGACCCAGCTCATCACAAATTATCTTTCGGTTGCTCTATTTCCTCAACCAAGCCTCCAAAAATGATGCGGTTTTCACTAAAATACAGAGCATCGACCCACCTTTCAATTGATGCATAAATCACAAAAATGATTTTTTTTCAGTTTTTCGAGAAAATCGTGGGCTAACCCTTGCCGAAAAAAGTAGTATTTTCAAAACTATTTCCCACCCAATCAAAATGCACATCAAAAGAAAGGTATTTAAATGCTCTACCCACAACTGCAAAGCAAAATGTTATACGATTGCTCGTTTCCGAAAAATTAGTCAAAAAGTAAAATTACAGAATTTCGACCCAGCTCATCACAAATTATCTTTCGGTTGCTCTATTTCCTCAACCAAGCCTCCAAACATGATGCGGTTTTCACTAAAATACAGAGCATCGACCCACCTTTCAATTGATGCATAAATCACAAAAATGATTTTTTTTCAGTTTTTCGAGAAAATCGTGGGCTAACCCTTGCCGAAAAAAGTAGTATTTTCAAAACTATTTCCCACCCAATCAAAATGCACATCAAAAGAAAGGTATTTAAATGCTCTACCCACAACTGCAAACCAAAATGTTATACGATCGCTCGTTTCCCAAAAATTAGTCAAAAAGTAAAATTACAGAATTTCGACCCAGCTCATCACAAATTATCTTTCGGTTGCTCTATTTCCTCAACCAAGCCTCCAAACATGATGCGGTTTTCACTAAAATACAGAGCATCGACCCACCTTTCAATTGATGCATAAATCTCCAAAATGATTTTTTTTCAGTTTTTCGAGAAAATCGTGGGCTAACCCTTGCCGAAAAAAGTAGTATTTTCAAAACTATTTCCCACCCAATCAAAATACACATCAAAAGAAAGGTATTTAAATGCTCTACCCACAACTGCAGATCAAAATGTTATACGATCGCTCGTTTCCGAAAAATTAGTCAAAAAGTAAAATTACAGAATTTCGACCCAGCTCATCACAAATTATCTTTCGGTTGCTCTATTTCCTCAACCAAGCCTCCAAACATGATGCGGTTTTCACTAAAATACAGAGCATCGACCCACCTTTCAATTGATGCATAAATCACAAAAATGATTTTTTTTCAGTTTTTCGAGAAAATCGTGGGCTAACCCTTGCCGAAAAAAGTAGTATTTTCAAAACTATTTCCCACCCAATCAAAATGCACATCAAAAGAAAGGTATTTAAATGCTCTACCCACAACTGCAAAGCAAAATGTTATACGATTGCTCGTTTCCGAAAAATTAGTCAAAAAGTAAAATTACAGAATTTCGACCCAGCTCATCACAAATTATCTTTCGGTTGCTCTATTTCCTCAACCAAGCCTCCAAACATGATGCGGTTTTCACTAAAATACAGAGCATCGACCCACCTTTCAATTGATGCATAAATCACAAAAATGATTTTTTTTCAGTTTTTCGAGAAAATCGTGGGCTAACCCTTGCCGAAAAAAGTAGTATTTTCAAAACTATTTCCCACCCAATCAAAATGCACATCAAAAGAAAGGTATTTAAATGCTCTACCCACAACTGCAAACCAAAATGTTATACGATCGCTCGTTTCCCAAAAATTAGTCAAAAAGTAAAATTACAGAATTTCGACCCAGCTCATCACAAATTATCTTTCGGTTGCTCTATTTCCTCAACCAAGCCTCCAAACATGATGCGGTTTTCACTAAAATACAGAGCATCGACCCACCTTTCAATTGATGCATAAATCACAAAAATGATTTTTTTTTCAGTTTTTCGAGAAAATCGTGGGCTAACCCTTGCCGAAAAAAGTAGTATTTTCAAAACTATTTCCCACCCAATCAAAATACACATCAAAAGAAAGGTATTTAAATGCTCTACCCACAACTGCAGACCAAAATGTTATACGATCGCTCGTTTCCGAAAAATTAGTCAAAAAGTAAAATTACAGAATTTCGACCCAGCTCATCACAAATTATCTTTCGGTTGCTCTATTTCCTCAACCAAGCCTCCAAACATGATGCGGTTGTCACTAAAATACAGAGCATCGACCCACCTTTCAATTGATGCATAAATCACAAAAATGATTTTTTTTCCAGTTTTTCGAGAAAATCGTGGGCTAACCCTTGCCGAAAAAAGTAGTATTTTCAAATCTATTTCCCACCCAATCAAAATGCACATCAAAAGAAAGGTATTTAAATGCTCTACCCACAACTGCAAACCAAAATGTTATACGATCGCTCGTTTCCGAAAAATTAGTCAAAAAGTAAAATTACAGAATTTCGACCCAGCTCATCACAAATTATCTTTCGGTTGCTCTATTTCCTCAACCAAGCCTCCAAACATGATGCGGTTTTCACTAAAATACAGAGCATCGACCCACCTTTCAATTGATGCATAAATCACAAAAATGATTTTTTTTTCAGTTTTTCGAGAAAATCGTGGGCTAACCCTTGCCGAAAAAAGTAGTATTTTCAAAACTATTTCCCACCCAATCAAAATGCACATCAAAAGAAAGGTATTTAAATGCTCTACCCACAACTGCAAACCAAAATGTTATACGATCGCTCGTTTCCGAAAAATTAGTCAAAAAGTAAAATTACAGAATTTCGACCCAGCTCATCACAAATTATCTTTCGGTTGCTCTATTTCCTCAACCAAGCCTCCAAACATGATGCGGTTTTCACTAAAATACAGAGCATCGACCCACCTTTCAATTGATGCATAAATCACAAAAATGATTTTTTTTTCAGTTTTTCGAGAAAATCGTGGGCTAACCCATTGCCGAAAAAGTAGCATTTTCAAATCTATTTCCCACCCAATCAAAATGCACATCAAAAGAAAGGTATTTAAATGCTCTACCCACAACTGCAAACCAAAATGTTATACGATCGCTCGTTTCCGAAAAATTAGTCAAAAAGTAAAATTACAGAATTTCGACCCAGCTCATCACAAATTATCTTTCGGTTGCTCTATTTCCTCAACCAAGCCTCCAAACATGATGCGGTTTTCACTAAAATACAGAGCATCGACCCACCTTTTAATTGATGCATAAATCTCAAAAATGATTTTTTTTCAGTTTTTCGAGAAAATCGTGGGCTAACCCATTGCCGAAAAAGTAGTATTTTCAAAACTATTTCCCACCCAATCAAAATGCACATCAAAAGAAAGGTATTTAAATGCTCTACCCAAAACTGCAAACCAAAATGTTATACAATCGCTCGTTTCCGAAAAATTAGTCAAAAAGTAAAATTACAGAATTTCGACCCAGCTCATCACAAATTATCTTTCGGTTGCTCTATTTCCTCAACCAAGCCTCCAAACATGATGCGGTTTTCACTAAAATACAGAGCATCGACCCACCTTTCAATGGATGCATAAATCTCAAAAATGATTTTTTTTTCAGTTTTTCTAGAAAATCGTGGGCTAACCCATTGCCGAAAAAGTAGCATTTTCAAATCTATTTCCCACCCAATCAAAATGCACATCAAAAGAAAGGTATTTAAATGCTCTACCCACAACTGCAAACCAAAATGTTATACAATCGCTCGTTTCCGAAAAATTAGTCAAAAAGTAAAATTACAGAATTTCGACCCAGCTCATCACAAATTATCTTTCGGTTGCTCTATTTCCTCAACCAAGCCTCCAAACATGATGCGGTTGTCACTAAAATACAGAGCATCGACCCACCTTTTAATTGATGCATAAATCTCAAAAATGATTTTTTTTTCAGTTTTTCGAGAAAATCGTGGGCTAACCCACTGCCGAAAAAAGTAGTATTTTCAAAATTATTTCCCACCCAATCAAAATGCACATCAAAAGAAAGGTATTTAAATGCTCTACCCACAACTGCAAACCAAAATGTTATACGATCACTCGTTTCCGAAAAATTAGTCAAAAAGTAAAATTACAGAATTTCGACCCAGCTCATCACAAATTATCTTTCGGTTGCTCTATTTCCTCAACCAAGCCTCCAAACATGATGCGGTTTTCACTAAAATACAGAGCATCGACCCACCTTTCAATTGATGCATAAATCTCAAAAATGATTTTTTTTCAGTTTTTCGAGAAAATCGTGGGCTAACCCATTGCCGAAAAAGTAGCATTTTCAAATCTATTTCCCACCCAATCAAAATGCACATCAAAAGAAAGGTATTTAAATGCTCTACCCACAACTGCAAACCAAAATGTTATACAATCACTCGTTTTCGAAAAATTAGTCAAAAAGTAAAATTACAGAATTTCGACCCAGCTCATTACAAATTATCTTTCGGTTGCTCTATTTCCTCAACCAAGCCTCCAAACATGATGCGGTTTTCACTAAAATACAGAGCATCGACCCACCTTTCAATTGATGCATAAATCTCAAAAATGATTTTTTTTCAGTTTTTCGAGAAAATCGTGGGCTAACCCTTGCCGAAAAAAGTAGTATTTTCAAAACTATTTCCCACCCAATCAAAATGCACATCAAAAGAAAGGTATTTAAATGCTCTACCCACAACTGCAAACCAAAATGTTATACGATCGCTCGTTTCCGAAAAATTAGTCAAAAAGTAAAATTACAGAATTTCGACCCAGCTCATCACAAATTATCTTTCGGTTGCTTTTTCCTCAACCAAGCCTCCAAACATGATGCGGTTTTCACTAAAATACAGAGCATCGACCCACCTTTCAATTAATGCATAAATCACAAAAATGATTTTTTTTCAGTTTTTCGAGAAAATCGTGGGCTAACCCATTGCCGAAAAAAGTAGTATTTTCAAAATTATTTCCCACCCAATCAAAATGCACATCAAAAGAAAGGTATTTAAATGCTCTACCCACAACTGCAAACCAAAATGTTATACGATCGCTCGTTTCCGAAAAATTAGTCAAAAAGTTAAAATTACAGAATTTCGACCCAGCTCATCACAAATTATCTTTCGGTTGCTCTATTTCCTCAACCAAGCCTCCAAACATGATGCGGTTGTCACTAAAATACAGAGCATCGACCCACCTTTTAATTGATGCATTAATCTCAAAAATGATTTTTTTTCAGTTTTTCGAGAGAAAATCGTGGGCTAACCCATTGCCGAAAAAAGTAGTATTTTCAAATTATTTCCCACCCAATCAAAAATGCAACATCAAAAGAAAGGTATTTAAATGCTCTACCCACAACTGCAAACCAAAATGTTATACGATCGCTCGTTTCCGAAAAATTAGTCAAAAAGTTAAAATTTACAGAATTTCGACCCAGCTCATCACAAATTATCTTTCGGTTGCTCTATTTCCTCAACCAAGCCTCCAAACATGATGCGGTTTTCACTAAAATACAGAGCATCGACCCACCTTTCAATTGATGCATAAATCACAAAAATGATTTTTTTTCAGTTTTTCGAGAAAATCGTGGGCTAACCCTTGCCGAAAAAGTAGTATTTTCAAAACTATTTCCCACCCAATCAAAATACACATCAAAAGAAAGGTATTTAAATGCTCTACCCACAACTGCAAACCAAAATGTTATACGATCGCTCGTTTCCGAAAAATTAGTCAAAAAGTAAAATTACAGAATTTCGACCCAGCTCATCACAAATTTATCTTTCGGTTGCTCTATTTTCCTCAACCAAGCCCTCCAAAAATGATGCGGTTTTCACTAAAATACAGAGCATCGACCCACCTTTCAATTGATGCATAAATCACAAAAATGATTTTTTTTTCAGTTTTTCGAGAAAATCGTGGGCTAACCCTTGCCGAAAAAAGTAGTATTTTCAAAACTATTTCCCACCCAATCAAAATGCACATCAAAAGAAAGGTATTTAAATGCTCTACCCACAACTGCAAACCAAAATGTTATACGATCTCTCTTTTCCGAAAAATTAGTCAAAAAGTAAAATTACAGAATTTCGACCCAGCTCATCACAAATTATCTTTCGGTTGCTCTATTTCCTCAACCAAGCCTCCAAACATGATGCAGTTTTCACTAAAATACAGAGCATCGACCCACCTTTCAATTGATTCATAAATCACAAAAATGATTTTTTTTCAGTTTTTCGAGAAAATCGTGGGCTAACCCTTGCCGAAAAAAGTAGTATTTTCAAAATTATTTCCCCAACCAATCAAAATACACATCAAAAGAAAGGTATTTAAATGCTCTACCCACAACTACAAACCAAAATGTTATACGATCGCTCGTTTCCGAAAAATTAGTCAAAAAGTAAAATTACAGAATTTCGACAAAGCTCATCAAAAATTATCTTTCGGTTGCTCTATTTCCTCAACCAAGCCTCCAAACATGATCGCGGTTTTCACTAAAATTACAGAGCATCGAACCACCTTTCAATTGATGCATAAATCACAAAAATGATTTTTTTTCAGTTTTTTCGAGAAAATCGTGGGCTAACCCTTGCCGAAAAAAGTAGTATTTTCAAAACTATTTCCCACCCAATCAAAATGCACATCAAAAGAAAGGTATTTAAATGCTCTACCCACAACTGCAAACCAAAATGTTATACGATCGCTCGTTTCCGAAAAATTAGTCAAAAAGTAAAATTACAGAATTTCGACCCAGCTCATCACAAATTATCTTTCGGTTGCTCTATTTCCTCAACCAAGCCTCCAAACATGATGCGGTTTTCACTAAAATTACAGAGCATTCGACCCACCCTTTTAATTGATGCATAAATCTCAAAAATGTTTTTTTTTTCAGTTTTTCGAGAAAATCGTGGGCTAACCCATTGCCGAAAAAGTAGTATTTTCAAAACTATTTCCCACCCAATCAAAATGCACATCAAAAGAAAGGTATTTAAATGCTCTACCCACAACTGCAACCAAAATGTTATACGATCGCTCGTTTCCGAAAAATTAGTCAAAAAGTAAAATTACAGAATTTCGACCCAGCTCATCACAAATTATCTTTCAGTTGCTCTATTTCCTCAACCAAGCCTCCAAACATGATGCGGTTTTCACTAAAATACAGAGCATCGACCCACCTTTCAATTGATGCATAAATCACAAAAATGATTTTTTTTTTCAGTTTTTCGAGAAAATCGTGGGCTAACCCTTGCCGAAAAAAGTAGTATTTTCAAAACTATTTCCCACCCAATCAAAATGCACATCAAAAGAAAGGTATTTAAATGCTCTACCCACAACTGCAAACCAAAATGTTATACGATCGCTCGTTTCCGAAAAATTAGTCAAAAAAGTAAAATTACAGAATTTCGACCCAGCTCATCACAACTTATCTTTCGGTTGCTCTATTTCCTCAACCAAGCCTCCAAACATGATGCGGTTTTCACTAAAATACAGAGCATCGACCCACCTTTCAATTGATGCATAAATCACAAAAATGATTTTTTTTCAGTTTTTCGAGAAAATCGTGGGCTAACCCTTGCCGAAAAAAGTAGTATTTTCAAAATTATTTCCCAACCAATCAAAATACACATCAAAAGAAAGGTATTTAAATGCTCTACCCACAACTGCAAACCAAAATGTTATACGATCGCTCGTTTCCGAAAAATTAGTCAAAAAGTAAAATTACAGAATTTCGACCCAGCTCATCACAAATTATCTTTCGGTTGCTCTATTTCCTCAGCCTCCAAACATGATGCGGTTTTCACTAAAAATACAGAGCATCGACCCACCTTTCAATTGATGCATAAATCACAAAAATGATTTTTTTCAGTTTTTTCGAGAAAATCGTGGGCTAACCCATTGCCGAAAAAGTAGTATTTTCAAAAGTATTTCCCACCCAATCAAAATGCACATCAAAAGAAAGGTATTTAAATGCTCTACCCACAACTGCAAACCAAAATGTTTATACGATCGCTCGTTTCCGAAAAATTAGTCAAAAAGTAAAATTACAGAATTTCGACCCAGCTCATCACAAATTATCTTTTCGGTTGCTCTATTTCCTCAACCAAGCCTCCAAACATGATGCGGTTTTCACTAAAATACAGAGCATCGACCCACCTTTCAATTGATGCATAAATCACAAAAATGATTTTTTTTCAGTTTTTCGAGAAAATCGTGGCTAACCATTGCCGAAAAAGTAGTATTTTCAAAACTATTTCCCACCCAATCAAAATGCACATCAAAAGAAAGGTATTTAAATGCTCTACCCACAACTGCAAACCAAAATGTTATACGATCGCTCGTTTCCGAAAAATTAGTCAAAAAGTAAAATTACAGAATTTCGACCCAGCTCATCAGAAATTATCTTTCGGTTGCTCTATTTCCTCAACCAAGCCTCCAAACATGATGCGGTTTTCACTAAAATACAGAGCATCGACCCACCTTTCAATTGATGCATAAATCTCAAAAATGATTTTTTTTCAGTTTTTCGAGAAAATCGTGGGCTAACCCATTGCCGAAAAAGTAGTATTTTACAAAACTATTTCCCACCCAATCAAAATGCCCA
>NW_026605503.1:0-26859 GCF_945859685.1 Eupeodes corollae
TCTTCAACGCGAAAATGATTCTATGGGACCAATCCTTTTTCGTACTCGAACTGTGGCGAGAGCTCTTAAAGATCTCAACATTCATAAATCCGCTGGCCCAAATGGTATCCCTACTATTATTCTAAAGAGGTGTTCTGCCACGCTAGCAAAAACACTGCGTAAGCTTTTCCATCTATCCTATTCTTCTGGGCTCGTTCCGAGTAGTTGGAAAACTGAATTTGGTCAGCCAATTCCAAAAAAAAGGCGAATCTTCTTCTCCCACAAATTACCGACCGATAGCACGTCCCTTTTTTCTAAGCTCATGGAAACGCTGATTAATTATCAGCTTCAGAAATATCTTAAGGAACGGAAGCTTGTTAACGACCGGCAATACGGCTTTCGTAGCAATAGGTCCACTGGTGATCTCATGGTTCATCTCACCGAACAGTGGAACAGATCTTTACATCGTTTTGGAGAAAGTAAGATTATTGCACTTGATATTTCAAATTCATTTGATAAAGTCTGGTATCTTGCTCTTTTATGAAAATGCGTTCTTTCGGAATCGACGAATCCCTTCTTCGTTGGATTAGAAATTTTCTTTCGAACTGTTCAATACAAGTTGTTTTGGACGGATTCAAGTCTGGAACTCATAAAATAAACGCTGGTGTGCCCCAGGGCTCCGTTTTGTCTCCGTCCCTCTTCCTCATTTTTATAAATCATCTCCTGTCTGCTACTTCTTATCCAATACATTGTTTCGCTGACGATAGCACTATTAGCTTTTCATATTCGTTTCCAGACTCACAACCCTCCTCTTCGGATGTGGAACTGCAACGGAAAAATATGATTAGTTCCTTAAATTCCGACCTACACAGCATTGTAAAATGAGGAATAAAAAATCGTGTGGAATTTAATGCTTCGAAAACGAAATTCTGTCTTGCATCGTTAAAGCGAGATAAACCCTCTTTTCCGCTATCTATGAGTAGCACTTGCATCAACGAAACGGAAAATCTTGATATCCTCGAAATGTGCATCATCAACCACGTTTTGCGGAGCGATCACATATGCGATGTTGCCAAAAATGCCTTAAGATGTCTAGGTTTTTTGGGACGTTGCAAGAAATTTGTATCTCCGTCTGATCTGGGTACAATCTTCCAAACCTATATAAGTCCAAAACTTGATTATAACTCTTATCTCTGGGCTGGTGCTCCAGAAACGTATTTAAGCTCCTTGGACAGTATTCAAAAAAGAGCTTTTAAAATGATTGGTGACATTAACATCATCAACTCGTTTACGTCACTCAAACATCGACGCAAGGTTTCTTGCCTCACCCTTTTTTACCGTCATTTTAACGGACTATTCTCTAGTGAATTAGCCAGGTGCATGCGTCATCTTAAACAATTTAACCGTAATACCCGCGCTTCTAGGAATGCCCATCAGTTTACCCTTGATCCCATTTTCGGCCGTACTATGAAGTACAGAGATTCTTTTTTTAGCCGTACTACGCGAATGTGGAACGGAACGCCTTGCCACGCTCTATCTTTCCCTGTCGTTGCAATGTTCAGAAATTTAAAATCAATGTACACCGACACCTCCTATCCAAACCTTTCCTTTTTTCCTAATGCTCACACTGCGTCTTTGGCATATTAAAGGTATAAAAAACCCTTTTAGTGTTTGCTAATTATAAAAAAAATTGTATTTCTTGTATAAACAAATACCAATTGGATGAATGAAATTTATTTGAAGTCAATATCTTCTATTATTCACGAGATATCTAGAACCGAACAACAATTTTTAGCAAATTTGTGTACTATTTTTTCGACATTTAATTTGTTTATAGAAAATGGATTAGATTTTTATAAAAAATTAACATAATGGCAAATACAATGTTTTCTGTTAGATACAATTATTTTGAAGCCAATATTTTTCATTTTATGAAAAGTTATTTGAGTCGCATGTAAATTTTTACCAAGTTTTAATTTTGTTTTTTCTTAGGTTTTCAGTCACCTCTTTTCAATAATTTGACATATTGACTTTAAACTAATTTTATCTTTTGAAAAATACTGTTGTCAACATTCATTAAAATTGGGAAAAAATCGAATTGACAGTTTTTTTTAGAAAAAATAAAAACTAAACAAAAAAACAATACTAAACCCTGAACAAAATTTACTTTTGTCTCCAATAGCCTTATTAACTTTTTATATATCACAGAAAATATTGTTTTCGATATGCAGTGGTTTTTTTTAATAAAAATCCAACAGTCCGCTTTTTCATAAAATAACATAATCTACTAGAAATAGTTCGCAAATTTGGTTCAAATTAATTTTATTCATCCTTACTTACTTACTTACTTAAGGCGGCGCTACAGTCCGGGGAGGACCTGGGCCGCAACCAACAAGCGTCTCCAGCCAGCTCGGTCCCTAGCTAGCTGTCTCCAGTTTCGCACGCCAAGTTGATTGAGGTCCTCTCCCACCTGGGTGCGCCACCTGAGTCGTGGCCTTCCTCTACTACGCCGCGCCGTCCCTCGGGGTTGGATTCGAAGACATTTCGGGCTGGAGCGTTGATGTCCATCCGCTCTACATGACCTAGCCATCTAAGCCGGTGGACTTGGATTCTGCTAACTAGGTCAGTGTCGCTCTACAGCCCGTACAGTTCGTCGTTATATGTTCTCCTCCATTCTCCATCTATGCATACGGGACCAAAAATCACCCGAAGAATTTTTCTCTCGAAGCATCCTAAGACGCTCTCATCTTTCTTTGACAGGGTCCAGGCCTCAGCGCCATAAATGAGAACCGGGATGATGAGTGTCTTATAGATGGTGTTTTACATGCTCGAGAGAGGATTTTACTTCCCAATTGCCTTCTAAGTCCAAAGAAGCAGCGATTTACAAGAGTTATTCTTCGTTTGAAATCAGCGCTGGTGTCGTTGTCTGCATTAATAGCGGTGCCTAGGTAGACAAAGTCCTTAACTACCTCAAAGTTATAGCTGTCCATGGTAACGTTTTGTCCAAGACGTCGTCGTTCAGTGTCCTTTTTTGATGACAGCATATACTTGGTCTTGCCCTCATTGACCACTAAACCCATCTTCTTCGCTTCCGTCGCAATGCTCAAAAACGCTCCACTTACATCACGCTTTGATCTTCCAATTATGTCAATATCATCTGCGTATCCGAGTAATTGGATGGATCTTTGGAAGATTGTGCCTCTAGTGTTGACGGTTGAGTTTTGCACAATTCTTTCCAGAACGATGTTGAAGAAGTCGCATGACAGTGCATCGCCCTGTCTAAAACCTTTTTTGACATCAAATGCATCGGTAAGATCTTTTCCGACCTTGATAGAGCAGCGTGCATTATCCATCGTCATTCTGCACAAACGGATAAGTTTGACAGGGATGCCAAAACTAGACATTGCTCGGTAGAGCTCTTCCCTATAGATGCTGTCATACGCGGCTTTAAAATCGATAAAGAGATGGTGGGTATCGATTTGAAGCTCCTGGGTTTTTTCCAAGATCTGCCGTAGTGTGAATATTTGGTCGATAGTGGACTTTCCTGGTCTGAAGCCACACTGATAAGGACCAATCAGGTTGCTGACGAATGGCTTCAGACGTTCACAAAATATGGCAGAGAGGATCTTATACGCAATGTTAAGGAGACTGGTGCCTCTGTAGTTGGCGCAGTTTAGAGGGTCTCCTTTCTTATGTATCGGGCACACTATGCTGAGATTCCACTCATAGGGCATGCTTTCTTCCGACCATATTTTGCAGATGAGTTGGTGCATGCTCCCTACCAAGTGATCGCCTGCTGCTTTGAATAGTTCGGCGGTGATGCCGTCAGCACCAGCAGCTTTGTTTGACTTAAGTTTAGATATAGCTATCTTCACTTCGTCAAGGTCGGGTAGGAGGAATTGTTGATCTGCGTCGCCGAGGTTGAGTGGTTCTATCTCCCTTACAGCGGAATTCAGTTCGTCGTCGCCGTTATATAATTTGGAGAAGTGATCTTTCCATATTCTCAAGCTCAACATCGACTGTGGTTCTACTATGATGTTTCCCTGATCGTCTTTACAGGTGGAAGAATGGAAGTGGAGAACGACACCAGTATTAGTGTATTTTTTTAATTTTTATTTCCCAAATAAAACAGCATGAAAAATATGCTAATCTTTCATTTTTTCCCTTGCAGCCACAACAATATTGAGATGCGTGCACTGCGTACTAGATACCAGAAAGTCTCGCCCCGCAGCGAAATCGACCAGCCTGAATCCGTTGTCGGAGGTAGTGTCGTGCAGGCTGTATCTCCCGATTATCCCACCAAAGATGTCTTCTCTTCTTAGCTTGGCATTCAAATATCGTAAGACAATTTTAATGTCATAGCCAGGGCACTGCTCATATGTCTTGTCCAAGAGCTCGAAGAATATGTCTTTGGTGTCAACATCTTTCTCCTCTGTTGGGGCATGCGCGCATATAAGGCATATGTTGGCGAATTTAGCCTCGATGCGGATTGTCGTGATGCGCTCGCTCACACTGTAGAAACTCAAGACTTTTTGCCTGAGCCTAGTTCCAACAACAAATCCACACCCAAATAGATGCTGTCTTTGTTCTCGGTAGCAGTCGCCGTAGTAGATATCGCAGTCTTTTAGTTTGCGTTTGCCCGGTCCATCCCATCGCACTTCTTGGATGGCTGTAATATCTGCTTGCAGCAGTTTAGGGCTTCCGCTAATTGTTCGGCTGCACGTGGTCTGTTAAGGGACCTAACATTCCACGTACATATCCGAAGTTCGTTGTCCTTATTTCGTTTGCGTGGGTTGTCAACAGTGAATCCGTCCGTATCCGAGGCTTGATGTTGCTTCGAAACTATGATGTTTTTACGTGGCCAGGAAGTCACCCCGACGACACAACCCCCAACCTGGAAGGCCAGATCCTTAGTATAACTCCAAGGAAGGGGAGCCGGATGAACCGCTCCGTATAGGCCTGGGCTCCGAATATGTCGAAGAAGCCCTATAAGGTGTTCACTAAGTAGTTCGACCTTACTGGAACTGTAGACGCCACCGTTGATTCTATCTCGAGAATTCATCCGCTGCCGCCTGGATAAGGAGAGGTGCCTTAGTGGAAACACCTTTCCCCCCTCTCTCGTTTGCTGCCCCGAACAACTTTCCACTGGGGTTGGAACCCAATCTCCAGTTGAGGTACTAGGCACCCGATGTTCAACGCGGGGAGGTGAGAGTAGGAGTTGATAGACAGAGGTGGGTTTTGAGAAAAACCTGTGGACGCTTGTGTCCTCTTGAATGCACATGTCTACCATTTGAACATCATCAACATCAACATTTTATTCATCCAATAAGTAAAAATTTAAGAGATGCTTCTAAAATTGGTAAAAATTTGTTTTCTAATAAAAATATATTTAAAAAAACGAAATTTTCAAACTACAATATTTCTTTATATAAAAAATGTTGTTGGTAATTTTAAAATTTTTAAGAATAATTCAATTGACAAATTTTTTAACCCAACACGGAAACTTAAAAAACTTTAAAGCAAGAAAAATCGACAGACGGGATGGGAAGCTATCTGTGTGGGTCGCATCCCAGCCTATTTTTTTTAGATTGCTATAGTAAGAAACCAGCCACGCAATTTTTTTGAGAGTAATTTCTGCATCTTTCTGTATTATTATCTGGACAGCAAAATTTTTATTTGAAGTTGATATCTTTACTGATTTTTGAGCGTGCGGACGAACGAACGTACGTACACAAGCACGCACAGACATCTCTCTAAAAATCTTTTTTTCGAATCTAGGGACTTTCAAACGTCGAGAAATGTCAACATTTTTAATATTATTAAAGCCTTCCTCAAAGCCGGACGTCAGTTGTCTCACAGGAAGATCATTTCCTAAAACTCTTCTGATCGCCATCCTCAGTTCTCTAGTCAATCTCTCTTTGTACACGTGGTGATCGTGTGATCAAGCACTAGTTTTCTTGCCATATTGAAAACTATAGTCGCTCTTCTCATTTCGGCACGCATTTCATTTTGTAGAAAAGCAATTAAGACCTTCCATATCTATAATATCCTTTAAAAATGGTCATAGTCTAATGACGAGTTTTGCGGCTGCAAGAACATGTAGAACACATTTTGTCAACTTTGCCAACTATTCTTTTAGTGGTATCATAATCTCCAATTCATACTAGGTTTCCTACAACAGGGTAAATACTTTCATTTTAGCGTGAAGACGAGATCAGTATGAAAGTTTATATGTTTTCGGAAGGAATAGTCTTTTGTAAATACACATAAGGAGAGGACTCTCCAATTTTCTATTTTTATTCGTCGCAGGCCCTTTTCATCAATATTTCCATAAGTGAAATCGAACTGAACCAATTATCAGCTATAATTTTGTGGATTGAGTTCCCCGCAAATTTCATAAGTCTTGAAACTGAGTGAGTTATTATTTCCATTTTTCTAACTTCTTCAGTCAAGCTTATTTCATACGAATTTTTGCAAACTAGGAGCATACAAACGGCCAAGTAATATAATTATCTTATGATTGGCAGTTCTAGATTTCGTAGGGCACTCTTGTCTATTCCAAATAATTCTTCCTTTCCTTTGAACAAGTTTGAGGTTTCTTGTTGCACATTATGTGTGATGGGTAGGAGACACTATGAACATAAACAATAACACTGAGGTGGTGGTCTCACAGATACAGATCTTAATCCTGACTTGGGGGTCTCGTAGACACTCTTTTTCACACAGTCGCAGAGGTAAGCAAAGGTATTAACTGTGACAAACAAAGCAAGATCCAACACTCAACTTGCTTTTGCTTCGTTTATTAATTAATACTTAATTTCTTTAAATCAATTCCAAAGCACTCAGACTATACATCATTCAAAACTTCAGTTCAATATGAACTTCCAAGTTTATATTTATATAAACTTTATACTAATTATAGTTTTGTCTGGTGGAATATGTCATTTCTGGAGTCAACCTACTTCTATACAAATGGAAAGAGTTGGCAGAGGCAGTTTCTCTAAGCTAAGACTCTGTTTCTATAAACTCTATAAAAGTCCATAATTTTTAAGAAGGTACAGCTGTTCAATATAGACTTTTGCTGGGTGCTGGGCCATGAAGACATTCTAGAAAACTGTAAATCAGATAAACTTCCCGAAAGTGGTACAACATTACCCATTCTATCACGTTTGGCTAGTACTATTATACCAATCGCTGCCTCTAGGTTTTGCTAAAACAAAATGCTATAAAGAAAACCAACATAAGCTTGAATAACATAACCACCTGTCAGACTTAGGAAGAACGTTCAAGGTGCTTTATATCTCTAATGGCCTGACTTCCATACTGGCATTGGCGTATCGGCTATAACTATTGTCGATGTTACTATTCTCATTATAACCAAAACAACTATACCCATACTGACGTTGTTATATTCGCAATGTATTTCTTTCCGTGTACGCCTTCGTAAAATAGCATCTATAGGTTTCTGACCCGTACTTCAATGAAGGACCTCATAAGATATTCTGTTTGGCCACAAAATGCTTAGGATATTGCTAAGACATTTATTCGCGAAGGTTTGGAGCATCCTTCTATTGGCTCAAGTAACCTTCTAAGTCCATTGAATCTCTCAGCTACCTGACAAAGCTGCGCGCAGTGCATCGCTTATCCCAACAAAAACAATATTGGCGAGAGAATACAGCCCTGTCTGACTCCGCTAGGGATTTCAACCTACCATCGTGAAGAACGTGACACTTGGATCCATCATATGTTGCATTTATAATAGCAATTCGTTTTTTTGGAATGCCTTATCGCAAAGTTAAGAAGATGTACTCCCTGTTGACGCTTTCAAAGGCCATCTCCAAGGTTTAGCAGGTGTAGTGGTGGCAAATATTTCCCGCACTGCTCAAAAATGGTCCGCAGGGTGTTGATGTGATCAATACTGGAGGATCCAGCGCTTGTTTGGCATCGAGTGTGTCCTCAAGGTGTTCTTTGATGCGTTCCAGTATGATTTTTGCAGGCAGGTATAACGCAAATTCCTCTCCAATTTTCGGACTTTGTAAGTTCTCCTTTTTTTGGGAGCTTGTAGATCATTCTCTTCTTCCACTCTTCAAGGAAGCTTTTGATGGTCCTAGCTTTTTTTATGAGCGGGTAAAGCAGCTCGCTTGATGACTTTGGCCCTGCTCCGGGGAATTCCATGAAGTCTGCCGATTTGGTGTTCTTTAGTGCTTTAATGGCTGCAGCGATCTCATCTTTACTGGGAGATGCGGTGTCGATTCGGGGATTAGTTCGTTCAGGCGCTTCAGAAGGCATTGGCTGCACGTTGTTTGCCAACCGACTGAAAGTGTTCTTTCCACCTTCTGACTTGTTCACCCGTTGAACTGAGCAAAGTAACGTCTACTTCTTTTACCAGGTGTTGCTTTGAGCTGTGTGTACCGGTCAGAGCCTTAATTATTCTGTAAGCGGTTTTTCTGTCGCACCTGTTTGCAGCATCTTTTGCTTCTTTCGCCAATGCGTTGATGTAGCTACGCTTATTGCGGCGCACACTGCTGTTAACCTCTCTCTTTTTCATGTTGTACGAGGATACGAGCTCATTTTTTTCTTTCACTTGGGAAGCAGATATTCGAGCTCTTAACTGTTTGCGTTCGTTGATCCTTGCCCAAGATTTTTCTGAAAGCCAAGTGTTGTTGCTTGTTTCTTTCTACAGACTGTTCTGTCAGCACCTGAAATGAAAACATTTTTCACAACATTCCAAAGGTGTTCGATGTCGTCATGTTGCTGATTGTTCTAATTTCGTGAGAGAGGTGGTCCCTCAATTGTTGGAGCGGGATTCTTTAATCTTATGATGTTGAATTAAGGAGCTCGTTTTATTCCACTGGATCTTCGAACAGTAGCTATAAGAAATCTTAGGGTAGCTATCATTAAGTGGTGGTAACGGGCAAAACCCATGTCGGCGCTTCTTCGGCTTCGGACATCCAAGAGACTACTTCTAAAACTTCGACTAATTTTATGACAAAGTGTGAGTTCAAACATTGTGCGAGCAATTACAAAGCCATTAGCGTTGCAGAAGTCAATGAACCTCTCACCATTATCATTGCAAGTACCAACCGACTCCGTGAACACCCATCACAGGCCTTAGCCCATCGTTGTTACTGCAAACCTTAGCATTGAGGTCTTTCATAAACAAAATAATATCTCCGAGGGGTGTGTTGTTGTAGACGAATCCTATTTGACTGTAAAAGCAACCTTTCTCTTCATCAGATGCGAGCTCCGTTTTTGCAAGGAGTAACAAAGCTCCAGCTTCTCGAGCGCTTCAAGTAGCGTGACCAGAGTAAAGCAGGACAACACTGTATAATGGTGAAGGGCCGTACTGTACTCTGAAGCTTAGCTTTGATAAGCCTTTTCCCATGTGCTCCCACGGAATAAGGCTCCTGATTGCCGTTTTTGTAAGAAGTAACCCAACTGCAGCTTCTCGAGCGCTGCTAGAAGCGTTACCAGAGTAGGGCCAGTATTTCCTAAATCCCAACCATCGCACTTGTCTTAACCATAAGATATCTATCTTGTTCTGCATAAATTCTCTCTCTAATTGGAGGAATCTGAAATTGTGCGGACCTTCCAGAAGCCTCCTCATATTCCAGAAACTTATCTTTGTCCGGATACAATAGCCAAAAGTTCGACAATGAGTTATTATTAATTATCCAAGGCCTAATTTCGGTTTCCATAGCGGGATGGAGTTTAGTTACGAAGAGTGCTAATCTCCGTTACCTATCCTTAAGAGTCAGGAAACTTCGCCCTTGTAATTTTAGCTTACTTGTGTATAGGTAGATAGGGTTACACAAATTATCCCCCGGCGGCCAACACAAGGAGGTAAAGCAAGAACTTCGACAAGGCAAGAAAGTTACTCTAGTAACTTTGAGAGTTGTAGTCTAGTGACTTACAACTCTCAACCATTCCAGTGTGCGAGTAATAGCAGGGATTGAGGCTACCTACAGTTTATATGCCGAATCTGAACGGCTAATTAAAGAAAGCCCTTTTTCATAACAAGAATTACTCTTGGAGAATTTGTCAATTCCTCGCAAGAGGCAGTACCCGTGAATAAAACTTTAGGTGGCACAGGCAGGGATCAAACCCAAGACCTCTCGCATGACAGTCCAACGCACTTACCATCATGCCACGGGTACTACTCATTAATATTATCAGATTTTTACGTGATTTCCTTAAGCCAACAAATAGCCTTAGTTAACCATTGCTAAAATTTATCAATCCTCATATGATCTTTACTTTAATAGCGGCTTCACACCTTTTTCGACACTTCATCTAACTTTCTTCCTATTCCATATCAGCATATATTTTTACAGAAGATATCAAACCAAAACACTCTTGATTCCTCTAACATGGATACCATTATGCGAAGAGGATTAAACATCTTACGGTAGCTAATTTGTAGAGCACTTAACATATTACATCCTAACTTAATCTCGCTCAGATTTGCGCGTTTATCCTCAACAATATGGATCTGCACGCTTACAGCAATAATTCCTTTACAAACATACAATCTCAGTTCCTCCAGAAACATTTCTTCTTTGCAACTGTAGGTAGGTGCTGTTTGTTAATGCCACCACCATCGTACCATTCGCTATTTTGTGCAACAATTAAGTCTTGAGCTTATGTGGAACAAAACTACAAAACTCTTTAGCAGAACGTAATCCCTTTTAAGCCAAAAACAACACATCCGGTATAAAAAAAAAATCGTCTACGCAATTCATGTTATGCAACCTGTAGCTTGGCATCTTCGTCGGTCGTTTACTACAAGAGGATTACTTTAAAGCAGCAACGAAAAATAAGTGAAGCTGATTTTGTAATTAAAAAAAATTATTCTATTTGTTAAGTTATTATCCGTTTCCTGAATACATTCCCAGAGAAGTAATGTTAAATAAAAACCAAAAAATAAATTCTCTATCTTAATTTCATAATTCATTAATTAAAAGACATCAAGGCATCCAAATTGCCAAGACAACAACAACCAGAACCACGATAATGACGGAAGGATTCGAAAGGAAGAAATAAAAAAGTCTTTTGTGTCGGTTGCATCCTTTAAAAGTGCTATGCATTGCTATAAAATTCTTCGTTTTTGTTTCTCTGTTGTGGCTCACTTCATCCATTAGCTCTCAGTAAAATATTCCCTGGACTAGTTCCTATAGTATAGTATAGTGATACAAAATAAACTGGTAAATACCCTTATTTTGCTATTGTTCCATTAAGCCACACCACAAATATTTAACCTATTTTGTAAAGCTAGCTTTTATAGTATACCATAACCGGAATGAGCCGGGCATTCGGATCGGCTTCGGATGAGCCAGTAGAGCCAGGAGCGCCAGCGCTAGCGTAAAGGGTGAGAATTGAGGGATGTTGTGTGGCAATGTCCTCCTCCAGTTGGATGGATTAAGTTAGCCTTCATTCATCCGCCCTAAGGTCCTTCGACACGTTGCCTTAACCCCAGAAAACAAACCCAGTTGTTTGGTTTGATTTATACACAAAGTTTGTTAAGAAGAATTCTATGTGCTGCATTTTCATCTTCGAGAAATGAGCAGAAATCCTTCTTTCCTTTTAAATATTATGTTTTCTTAGTATTGCTCTGCTCTATATGAATGTGTATGTGTGTGTATTGTATAGTGTATAAACCTAAGAAGTTTGCTGTGTTGAAAACAGTTTATCTTAAACTTTAAAACGGAACCCAGATGTAAGAAGAATATTTCTTGGTTTTGAGCAAGTTTTATTTCTTGTTATATTTGTGTGTATTTGTATTCCTCAGGCAAAGTAAGTAGGTACCTTTAGCTAGCAGGATTCATTGGAAAGGAATTCTGAAAGTATTCTTATAGTGCTCTGCTCCTGCCGCTGCTGCTTCTATTGCTTCTGCTATTGCTGTTATTATTGTTGAATTTGTTGTTCTTGAAGTTGTTTTCTGCAGTAGCTAGTTAGGTTTGTAAGGTACCTATACCCAACTAACAGTAAATGTAGCAGCCATACTGATGATGGTGATAGGGATAAGTTTATTGATTCTTTAGTAACAGTGTTATTTTTGGCCGGAAGTACTTAAAGAGTCATTTCGGAAAATTGGTTGCACATTCTTGTGAAGTGATGGTTTTCATGCTTTTATGGTCTGTATTTGTATTGGCAGCTTTTAGATTCGAATACAAAAAGTTTATTTTCACAAATTGTTTACTTATTTGGAAAAAAATTGAACTTGAGTCTTCTTTTTTGAAAAACTGTGTTTTGTGGACAAAAGTGTATCTACTTTTTTCCTAAGCTATTCAAAAAAATTATGTTAGCTTCAACAAACACCTCGTCGTGCTTTAACCCCCTCTTAATGTTAATTAAGCCTCCAACTCAAAACAAATCTTTTGACTGAAAGATTGCGGAGCACTTGATTGATATTGTCGCTAGTTTTTGCTTTCAATCTTTGTTAACCTTAAGAAATACTTACTTACTTACTTAAGGTGTCGCTACAATCCGGGTGGACCTGGCTCTCAACGAACATGCGTCTCCAGCCAGCTCGGTCCCTGGCTAGCTGTCTCCAGTTTCACACGCCAAGTTAGTTGAGGTCGTCTCCCACCTGGGTGCGCCCCCTGAGTCGCGGTCTTTCTCTACTGCGTAGTCCCTCGGGATTGGATTCGAAGACCTTCTGGGCTGGAGCGTTCATGTCCATCCGCTCTACATGAACTAGCCATCTAAGCCGTTAGATTTTAATTCTGCTAACTAGGTCAGTGTCGCTGTACAGGCCGTACAGTTCGTCGTTATATCTTCTTCTCCATTCTCCATCTATGCGTACGGGTCAAAAAATCACAAGAAGAATTTTTCTCACGAAGCATCCTAAGACGCTCTCATCTTTCTTTGACAGAGTATAGGCCATAAATGAGAACCGGGATGATGAGTGTCTTATAGATGGTGATTTTAGATGCTCGAGAGAGGATTTTACTTCTCAACTGCCTTCAAAGTCCAAAGAAGCAGCGATTTGCAAGAGTTATTCTTCGCTTGATTTCAGCACTGGTGTCGTTGTTGTCTGTATTAAAAGCGGTGCCTAGGTAGGCAAAGTCCTTACCTACCTCAAAGTTATAGCTGTCCATGGTGACGTTTTGTCCAAGACGTAGTTGTTCAGTTGTTCAACTCATAGTTTATAACTTTAACTTTTTTACCTAAAATGTAAACTCGAAATAAGTCAATTCAGGCAGACGGCAACATTTGCCATGCTTTTATTCTTAGCTATTAAAAGATTGTACATTTATCAAGAATAATAAAGAATTTATAATAATAATAATAATAGTTGTTCAGTGTCTTTTTTTGATTACAGCATATACTTGATCTTGCCCTCATTGACCACTAAACCCATCTTCTTCGCTTCCGTCGCAATGCTCAAAAACGCTCCACTGACATCACGCTTTGATCTTCCAATTTTGTCAATAGCATCTGCGTATCCGAGTAATTGGATGGACCTTTGGAAGATTGTGCCTCTAGTGTTGACGGTTGAGTTCTGCACAGTTCTTTCCAGAACGATGTTGAAAAAGTCGCATGACAGTGCATTCTCCATCGTCATTCTGCACAAACGGATAAGTTTGACAGGGATGCCAAACTAGTCATTGCTCTGTAGAGCTCTTCTCTATAGATGCTGTCATACGCGGCTTTAAAATCGATACAGATATGGTTGGTATCGATTCGAAGCTCCTGGGTTTTTTCCAAGATCCGCCCTAGTGTGAATATTTGGTCGATAGTGGACTTTCCTGGTCTGAAGCCATACGGATAAGGCCCAATCAGGTTGTTGACGAAAGGCTTCAGACATTCACATAATACGGCAAAGAGGATCTTATACGCAATGTTAAGGAGACTGATGCCTCTGTAGTTGGCGCAATTTAGAGGATCTCCTTTCTTATGTATAGGGCATGCTATGCTAAGATTCCACTCATCGGGCATGCTTTCTTCCGACCATTTTTGCAGATGAGATAATGCATGCTCCCCACCTAATCGCCTGCTGCTTTGAATATTTCGGCAACGATGCCGTCTGCTCAAGCAGCTTTTTTTGAATTCAGTTTAGATATAGCTATCTTCACTTCTTCAAGGTCGGGTAGGCGGAATGGTTGATCTGCGTCGCCGAGGTTGAGTGTTTCTATCTCCCTTACAGCGGAATTCGGTTCGTCATCGCCGTTACACAATTTAGAAAAGTGATCTCTCCATATTCTCAGCATCGACTGCAGTTCTACTACGATATTCCCCTGATCGTCTTTATAGGCTTCGGTTCGTGGCTTGTACCCTTGGGAAGGTTACTTTTGGTAAAATTTACGAACCTCATTCCAGTTGTGACATCCCTCTATTTCCTCGATCGCGCGCTTCTCGTGTTTTCTTTTTTTTTCACTAAGAAGCCGGTGTTCCACTCTCCTTTTCTGCTCGTAGAGCTAGCGAGCAGCTCTGGTCCGTTTGTGCAGCGTCATTTTGTATGCCTATTGTTTCGCTGCGTTCGCTTGCCGGCATTCGTCGTCAAACCAGGGGTTTCGCTGTGGTGGCCTTTTGAAACCTAGCACTTCATAGGCAGCATCTCTTATGGATGCAGGGTAATGTTGCCACTGGTTTTCAACGGTTAATGCAGGCAGCATAGGACTCCTTAAGAGGTTACTAGAGACTCGATCGAAAAAGGACATGGCAGTCTCTTGCGATTTTAGCCGTCTAACGTCGAATCTTCCCACAGTACTTCCTTGTTTTGGCTTGGATCGGGATATCCGCAGCCTTACCTTGGCTACAACGAGGTTGTGATCCGAGTCAATGTTGTTCCCTCGGAATGTTCGGATATTCTTTATGCTGGAGAAGTGTCGTGCGTCGATCGCAATGTGGTCAATCTGGTTGACGGTTGATTGATCAGAAGATTTCCATTTTCGCTTGTGGATATTAAGATGCATGAACTGCGTACTAGCTACCAAAACTTCTTGCCCCGCAGCGAAATCGACCAGCCTGAATCCGTTGTAGAAGGTGGTATCGTGCAGGCTGTATCTCCTGATTATGCCACCAAAGATGTGTTCTCTTCCTAGCTTTACAATAAAATCTCCTAAGACAATTTTGATGTCATAGCTAGGGCCCTGCTCATATTTCTTGTCCAAGAGCTCGAAGAATATGTCTTTAGTGTCTTCATCTTTCTCCTTTGTTGGGGCATGCGCGCATATTAGGCATATGTTGACGAATAAAGCCTTGATACGGATTGTCGTAATGCGCTCGCTCACACTGTTGAAACTCAAAACATTTTGCCTGAGTCTAGTTCCAACAACAAATCCAGACCCAAATAGACGCTGTCTTTGTTTTCGGTAGCAGTCGGCGTAGTATATATCGCAGTCTTTTAGTTCGCATTTGCTGGGTCCATCCCGTCGCACTTCTTGGGTGGCGGTAATATCTGCCTTGCAGCAGTGTAAGGGTTCCGCTAATTGTTCGGCTGCACGTGGTCTGTAAAGGAACATTCCACGTACAGATCCTAAGTTCGTTGTCCTTGTTTCGTTTGCTTGGGTTGTCAACAGTGAATCCGTCCGTATCCGAGGCTTGTTGTTGCTTCGCAACTAAAGGTATTTTTTACGTGGCCAGGAAGTCACCCCGACGCACGGCACAACCCCCTGGAATGCCAGATCCTTAGTATAACTCCAAGGAAGGGGAGCCATATTAACCATATTATATTACAGGCCTGGGCTTTGAATATGTCGAAGAAGCCCTATAATGTGTTCATTTAGCAGTTCAACCTTACTGGAACTGTAGACGCCACCGTTGATTCCATCTCGAGAATTCGTCCTCTGCCACCTGAATAAGGACAGGTGCCTTAGTGAAAACACATCTCTCCCCCTCTCTTGTTTGCTGCCCCCAACAACTTTCCACTGGGGTTGGAATCCAATCTCCAGTTTAGGTACTAGGCACCCGCTGTTCACCGCGGGGAGGTGAGAGTAGGAGCTGATAGACAGTGGTGGGTTTTGAGAAAAACCTGTGGATGCTTGTGTCCTCTTGAATGCACATGTCTACCATTTGAACATCAAAGCCTTAACAAATGGACCAAGAAAATTCAGAGAATGCAAGAAATCGTCCAAAGAAATTTTTATTAGTCGTCTGGTTAAAAGTTGTTAAACCCTCAAAAAAAATAAAAATGCACAGGAAGCCTTCAAAAATCAACTTCCAATTTGTATTAATAAAAAATTAATTGGGTGGCTCAACAGTCCGTTTGAAAACTAGGGCCTAGTGACTGACAACTTTCAACCATTTCTGTGTGCGAATACTGTTGTCAGGGATGGAATTTGTATTAATGCATTCCCAAAATATCAGAGGGCTTAGAATAACAATTAGAACAGTTCCTCAAAAATCATTATCTGCAAAAACTGAGCCAACTGAAATCATTATTTTTTTGACTTTTATCTTTCCTTCTTAGGATCAACTAATAATGGTGTATAATTGACTTCGAACATAAACGAAATAATGGATGAAATGGCATAAAATAAGCTCAATGGTGTTAAAAATGAAAATGGAAAAATATTTGATCTTGTCAACTTTTCCGATGTAATGAATATTGATGATGCTGTTATTCCATACGAGACAAAGCTCCTACATAAAGATCTCCACCATCCCGTCCTTACTATTTTATTAAATTTATGAGCATGAAAAGTTTTTTTAACTTATGTTAAAATCATATCGAGTTTTACTTTAAAAAATGTAGCTTTACTCAGCTATTTAACTATTACAAGAAATTTTATCAAGAACTGCAATACAACTTTCTGACTTATTCAAAATGTTGGTACTCCCAATTTGATCTTAAAATGTACCCTAACATGTTTTGGAGATATGTAATAGTAAAGGATCATCTTTTAAGTTTGATAAAATATTACAATTGCAACTGTTGTTAACTGGAAAAGAAGGTTTTTAAGATATCCGAAATATTAACAAAAAAATCGTTAAAACTATTAGCTATTTCGCTGTTATCATTAGCTATATTGTTGTTTATTAAAACATTGTTAATTTCATTGCTTTTTGGCTGTTTTTCCAGTAAGTTATTGACAACTGCCCATTCCATCTTGACATTACCCTTGAAACGATTAAGACGGTTAGTAAAGTAGCAATTACGGACATCATCTACCATTCTTTTAGTGTGTTTGCATAGTATTTTATAATATTTTTTTAAGCCTATATTTTGTGGATGCGTACTACATTTGATAGCAAGTTTTTTCTTCTTACCTATTACAATAAATATCCTCTCCCTCGATTAGATGATCTGTTACACGCAACCAAACCAACCTTCTACAAATCCGTTTTTGACCTTCAAACTGGCAACTAACAGATTCGGATATGCGACGACGACATCGAGAAAACAGCATTTATCACACCCTTCGTGATGTTTGAATTTAAAAGAATGCCGTTTGGACTACGTAATGCCCCAGCCACATTTCAACGGCTAATGAATAAATTTCGACACGGTCTACAAGCAATATTTATACTCATTTACCTTGACGACATCATTGTGTGTTCAAACAGTTTTTATGAACATTTGGCCAACTTGAACACGATTTTTGAATGACTTAAAGTATTCAAGCTCAAGGTAAACAGAGCAAAGTGCAACTTCTGCTGTCCTACGGCTAAGTATCTAGGCCATCTTATTTCAAGCAAAAGCATTGAAGTTGACCCTCAAAAGACATTCGCAAACGCACTTCTACCAGCACCAACCAATGTAAAGCAGGTACTTTCATTTCTGCAAACCTGTTCGTGGTACCGTCGATTTCTCAAAAACTTTGCAGGTATATATAAAACCACTTAGTAACCTTACTAAAAAGAACGCCATATGGAAGTGGGGACCAGAAGAAATTCAAAGTTTCAACACCCTGAAAACCCTACTCACGACAGCACCTGTGCTTCAACAAGCGGTTGAAGGTCAACCTTTTATTTTGAAAACGGACGCAAGCAATTAAGCTTTGGCAGCAGTTTTGGCCCAGTGGGAGAAAGAATCGGAACATCCAATCGAATACGCATCCAGATTGCTCTCATCCGCTGAGAGAAATAATTCGACCATTGAACGAGAAGCTCTCGCCATTATTTAGGCAATAAACAAATTCCGCGGTTACATTGAAGAATGAGACTTCATACTTAAAACTGACCATCAACCTCTCAAGTGGCTTCTTACACTTAAATCACCTACTGGCAGACTATCAAAGTGGGCACTTCAGCTTCAACGTTACAACTTCATAGTCGAATACACCCCAGGAAGGCAGAACAGCGTGGCAGATATGCTTTCAAGACCACCCTGCGAAGACGAAAACCATACTGAATGCAAATGCTGAATTTGCAGTTTACAAATTGAGATTCCAACCAAGACAAAACCAACAATTACGAGTAGTCCTGTCACGTCATCGGGACGATCTCTGCGCCAGAGGTTGAGAATGTAACGTACGCCAACATGTTCATCACACTCACATCGAGTATACCAAATGTAATAGCTTTCTGCTACATGCAAATAACACACAAGTGGCAACTGGCAATTTCACCATCGCACTCTACTGGATTTGGAACTTTAATTCTTAGAGGTTAATTCCAGTATTAAGCAAAGGAAGTTAGTAGTGGCCAAATTCAGTACTATCAACACTCATGGTTAAAAGCACTGTAAGTACATATTATATCGAAGTTGAGCTACTCCAGAATTATATAATTGCAACAGTCTATTCAAACAAGAATTCGAATACTTTTTTTTTAACAAATATGTTTTTTTTTCTAATTTTTGAGCTATAAAGGCGACGCACGGTTAGTTTCCCACCGTTGTCCGGTTATGGCATCGATTAATGAGTTTATATGCGATCTGCTTGAAGATATCAATCAGCTTGATCCTGGCCGGACAAGTGGTGAAGGTGATGACTGATGATATACCACCTGATGTTTACCTTCTTCGTAGCGTCTTGCAATAGCAATAGTTTACATGCTTGCATTACCTAAACATGGTAGAAGAGTTATATTGTACTATTTCTGTCGTGTTCATCTGCCTTACAATTTCCTGGAATGTCTCTAGGGCCCGGCACTCAGCAAAGGCTGTAATTTAACTGGTGTTCCATGTCCATCACAGATGATCGACGACTTATAAAGTTTGTAGAGACAAAGTCCAGAGATTTAATGGCTGTCTGAGAAAATACGGTTATCAGATGTTGATATCACGTTTTCTTTCAACCAGGAAAAAACTTCTTTTAAAAGTTCCGCCTGTTACAACAATGATTTGGTAGTTGGAATTAGAGACTTATGTTACTTCAGACATTCAGAGTACACACCTCCAACAATTTTTCTTTTGATATCGGTTAAGGCTTTGAAGTTTTTACTTATCAATCTTTTTCGGTAGGTAGGTAGATAGACTTCTTAAAGGAACCCAGAACTGGTTGTTGAAAACGTCATGGTGATCATGATGATGTGAATCCACTTTGCCAATAATATGAATTTGGCAAAAACCTTAATTTTGCATAAATGTATAATATTTGCTCTCTGCAGAACAACCGAATATAAGTTATTATAAATTAATGAGAATGAAAGTAAAATAACTTATTTGCATAACTAAATAAATTTTATATTAAAAATAAACAATACTCACAAATGCACCATCACGCATTAACCCATTTTATATGTTTTATTTACAACCTTTTTATTATTCGAAATGTCCTTGAGTGTGATGTATGTTTTAGTATTTTGTTTTGCACTTCGATTGTGCAAATGAAAAATACATTCCTTTTGATATGTACATAGGTACCAACAATTTGATATACAATGGGATATAAATCCTTGTCACCCTTTCCGGAAATTACAGAACATTGCCTCGGTTTACACACGTTAACAGAATTCCATAGCTTTTTCTGCACGAACTTGATGCCAGCCTAGCTGCCTGTCGCCGCCTTAGCTGTAGGATTACCTTTTAAAGGACTCTCACTGTGGGTGTGTGTGTGTACTTTGTAATCCTTGACCATTGAAATAATGTTTAGTGATATGTGAAAATCGACAATTTCCTGCAAGCTATACGTACACCTTCCTACATCAATATACAAAAAGGAAGAAGTCAGAATGGTAATTATTGATTAAAGGGAGTATTGGGGCGTGATTTAATTTGTTATTCAGTTTTATACTCTATCCCGACTAAGGACCAACCAACCACCCACCACCTACCAATGGACGACGTGAGACCTTGGAAACTTGAAATGGAATATCATCAATTCAATGTTGAATCCTTGCACAATAAAGTATTGGTTTTGTGTCGTATGATTGCAATCTGAACTTGGATTGTTTTGGCTGAAAGTCTATCTATTCGAATGAAGTCCTAAAGCTAAATCAATAAAACTAGTGGAAAGCCTGAAGGGGATTTAATGTGGTGTGGTCACCTCAAATAATACAAAATGCCTTATCTACATTTATAAGTGGCGTAGGAAGGCAGCTATGGTCTATAGACTCAAGGAACTTATATAAAATAGTTTTTTTATTTTTTTGTTGTATTTTGTTTAATTAAATATCAATTGAAGAACTGAAGAGCTAAGAGCAAACTATTTTGGTTTACATTGTGAAAGAAGAGAAAATAAGTTGTTAACTTTTGATAAAATCAACAAAAACTTGTAGATCATACACAAACCAAACCAAAGACCCGTTTGCCTCGAATAAGTTAGATTCTTCACGTTCTCACTGGATGCAATAGTATTCGTCTCGCCATCAGTTCCTTGGTACCATTTTGACAAAAAAAAAAACGGCTACAGGAACTCTTACCTAAATTTTGGTTGTTGTTATGATATTTGTAGTCTTTATCTTTTCATTTAAGTCTTATCTCTGGTTCATGTCAATTATTCAAATGAAACTAAACCATTATAAGTTGTCATTGAAATGAAAAGTATACCACCTACTTAAGTTCGTCGTCGCTCGGAGAAGAGTAAACTTGACACACTTTGAAATATGTTTTCATAAAATTAATTAAATCCATAGAATGATATGATTTAAAATAATACAAAAATGACTTCGGGGCTCATCAAAAACTTGGCAGAAAATATGCCACCCCAACTACTTTAGCTGTATGGCAAACAAGAACACGAAATTAATCTACATAAGCTGTGGCACAACACAAATTTCAAGATAAATTTTTAAAAAAATGAATAAGGTGCGTCGCATGTACTTGCTGTGTTTATATAACATAACTTGAGAGGAACGTTTATTCAAATTGAAGAATTTTTAGGATAATATAAAATTCTCATTTGACTTCATTCTTCTCATAGTTATTTCTATGGAAGTCAAAGTGTAGGTGATGAGTTCCGCCCTAGTAATGCGAACCACACTGATATCTTCCCATCAATGGTTCCCATTGAAGTCAATATCTTTTTTTGTTCTCCTAATACTTGAGTCGAAAACCATTTCCTATCAGTTTTTTGTTGTTTTTGTTGGTCTCAGGGGCGGACTAAGAGGCAGTGGAACTTGGACGGTGAAGCAAGCTTACACACGAACAAAGATCTCTTTTAAATATTGTAGCAAAAATCGCCGAGAACGTAAGAATCGAGGAAAGAAAGAACCCTTGAAAATTATAAAAAAAAAAACAATTTGTAGATTTGAAGTAAATTTTATTTCAAAGCCTCTTATCCCCAAGAGATATATTTTTTATGGATAAATTGTGATATTGGTTTTTAGGATTGATGTTACGGAAGTGTGCTAGCTGTGTAGGGATCTACCAGAAAGAAAAAGCGAACGAGCTTTATTATACGTGCGCCTTTTATGCCTTCCGAAGTCTCCACGAAAATTCCCTTTTGAATCCTGTAGTCGTCTTCTTTGCAATAACTAGGTGTCTTTTTCTATCTCAACTAATCGGCCGTTCTCCTTCATCTGACACTTCGCAGCAACGTTGTTTCTGATGAGTTCAGACAAAAAGATTTGTTTCTGTTGGCTGGCATGGCAAAGCATTCAGGCCACTTAGTAAAATAATCCATTACTACCACAATGTATCGGTTTCCATTCGACGTGCGAGGCAAAGGCCCAAGTACATCAATCGCGCCTGGAGTGCTAAGTTGAAGCTTTTCACATGTTCTGCGATAGGGTCCTTTGCGCGTTGCACATTGGTGGACACTAAGATTCCAGATCTTGACGTCAGTCGTCCTTCCTACCCAGAAATATCTACTCTTTACCTTTACCTTTTTTGGCCAAAATGTAACGTCTGGAACATAACTTTTAGGAACAACTTCTCGGACATTCACCTTAAGTTGACCAAACAAGCTCCAATAAGCCTTGAATTCAGGATTTTCTCCGATTATGTTTTCTTTTGAAGGTCGACTTGCTTGTTTTAACCAAACTCTTATCGTTGACAAAGTAGAATCTTCTCGTTGCCTTTCCTCCATTGCTTTAGGTGTTATTCGAAGATTGAGAACCTCAGCATGCAATTTTTCCTGTTCTTCTGCTTGAGAACAAACTTTACAATCCCCGCATGGTCACCTGGAGAGTCCGTCAGCGTTTCCATGTTTGGGCCCTGACCTATGAAGAATTTGGAAGTCGTATTCTTGTAGTTTTAAAGTTAAAGAGCCACCGAAGCGATGCGTGGTGGTGGTGGAATCTTTTTGCAGCTAGGACGACAGCCAGGAGCTCCTTCCGGGTGACGCAGTAGTTGCGTTCCGCCATATTTAGTGTCTTACTGAAATATTCAATGACAATTTCAGACTCGCCCTGTTTTTGGCTCAATACAGCGCCCACTCCAACATTTGAGGCATCGGTATACAAAATAACGGCGTCTTCAGGCGTCGGAAAACCTAAAATTGGAGCCGTAGTTAGGGTTTTCTTTAGCTTCGTAAGGGCCGCGTCACAAGAAGGAGTCCATTTAAAGCGATGTCTATCCTCTGTCAGTTCAAATAAAGACTTTGCAGTTGTTGAAAAACCTTCTATGAACTTCCTGTAATAAGAACAAAGGCCTAGAAAGCTTTTTATTTGCCTTTTGGTATTTGAGACGGGCCATTATTGTTGAATTGCTTCTACTTTTTCGGGATCAATGCGTAAGACAGCCTCAGACACGACGTGACCTAAAAATTTAACATTTTTTCGAAAAAAATGGTACTTACCTCGGCTAAGTCTTAAGTTGGCTACTTGTAACCTTTTAAAGATTTCCGCTAGTTTGGAAAATTATATCGTCTAAATGAACTGAAAAATCCCTCAGCACCCTGTCCATCAATCTCTCAAATGTGGCACCTGCATTGCTCAGCCCGAATGGCATTACAAGAAAATGCCAGAATCCGCTGCCATTCGTGAATGCAATTTTTTCCTTGTCCTCACTGCTCATCTCAACCTGCCAGTAGCCACTTTGCAGATCCATCATAGAAAACCAAGAAGATCCTCCTAAGGATGCAAGTAGCTGGTCCATTAGAGGCAATGGATATGAATCCTTCTTGGTTTCCTCGTTCAACCGGATGTAATCGACGCAAGATCTGGTAGATCCGTCTTTTTTTCGCACCAGAACCGCTGGAGCTGCCCAGGGGCTATTTGATGGTTCAATGACCCCTCTTTTATGCTTAGCCACGGGCATTCTTCTTGCTGGTAGTTTTATGGGTTTTGCAGCACCCGTGTCGATGCTGTGTTGAGTCAAAGTCTTGCGGCCAAAGTCTCCTGGTCCCGCTGAAAACACAGAAGAATATTTTTAAAGTAAATTTTCTGAATTTTTGCTCTTGTTCCCCTGAAAGAAAGAGCTTTGCCTGATTAACCAAATCATCCATAGGTACCAGATTACTGTCCGCCTTATGAAGAGGAATCTCCCAAACTTCAGCCTGCTCCATCTTACCGATTACTTTATGCTTTGGTAGGACAATTTCTTTTGAAGAAGTATTGATTATCCTGACTGTGACCTCGTTCCCCACAGGCTGGACCAAGCTTCTGCCCAAGTATACACCGTCAGGTAATTCCCATTTTTTAGAACAATCGATCATTGCGGTTCCACCTTGAAAAGCTGTTGGATGCTTTACTTTTACTAGAGTCCCTTCCCGTGCTGCTAAAATGATGGATAAAGAGCATGTCTTTTGTCGCGTATTTCCAAACACAGTTCCTCGAAGTCGATGAAGCATTCATTCATTTTTTGGCTCATTGTTGAATTTAGATTATTGTTCATCAACTTTAATTTTGAAAAGCTTCGTTCGCACGATACCTGTGACACGAACATTTTTAAATAAATTCTTATTGCCAATGATAGACAATAGTATGATTGACAATAAACAAATAGTCCCACTGAACAATGAACCTTGAAAATTCGAAGGCAAACATCTGCTTCTTTTAAATTTATTTTTGCAGCTCCCATGTGAAGACATGATACTGTTATTTGTTAGTTCTGTAAATATTGAGGTAAACATTGGAACAACAGCAGCACGCAGTTCTTCTTCCGTTCCATACAACAATATTTTCGGTTGAAAAGCAGAGAAAACTGACGCAATGTACAGTGCAAAATGTACTCGACATTCTTTGTGCTTCAACTTTCAACGTCAAACCAGCATCTTGGGCTCTTTCGCCAGGTATATTTTTTCTTCCCAGCCTTTTAATTGAAATTTCTAACTCGTTGCATTGTTCTTCTTCCCAAATATCGCACCAGAAGGAAAGATAACTCAAGAACGTAAAGTTGCTTACACAAGATAAGAGTGTGGTTGGTGGATCACAAAGAAGTTTAAGAGTTGAAACTATTTACACCTAATTTTTTTTGGATACCTCCATGAATACAGGCCATAGTCGCATTGTTATCATATCCCAGAGCCCTGCAAAGGTTAATGTCACGACCTTCTTCATATCTTCAGTAATTCTTTGGCCAGATGAAGACAAAAAAAACCTAGAAAAGATTCCCTCGCCTCAATTTCACCGTCGGATGACAAGTCCTCTCTGTGGACTTAAAAAGAATGGTCTTGACAAGCAAGACACAAAATAACGTTCAAAAGGCGTGTTAGAATATCGCTCCATTTCTTTTACTCTGAACCAATTGATACTTGCAAATTGTTGTCGATTGTATTTTGCTTTCTAAGGTTTTTCATTTTTCTAATCAATGAACCTAGGGTAAAGCTTATAACACATATCAATCCCAGTGACATAACAAACTGTTTGTTAGCTTGGAGTATATCATCAATTTCCGCAATACTCTTTGACCGTTTGGGATGGTACAATAATAATAAGATACCTACTCGTCCCCTTGGTTTTATTGCCTGATCTTTGAACTTCATCTGTAAGACAATCTTTGTTTTGAAAATGAACACTTCCCTTTTTCACGAAACTAACTCTCAAATGATCAGACAATTGGCAATATCAGAAGAAATATAGCACTCTTTGCTTTTCAAATCTTCTTATTCCCGAACCCTGATATTATGCCTCTTATCTCGGTCAAAATTTCTGCATTTCCAACAGTGTTAGGTAATTCAATTTTCTTTAATGAACTTGAGGGTTCAATTTCTTCACTAGACGTAAAAGCTACTGGTGTCACATAATTATAGATGCCTTCAGAACACGCTAATTGCCAACTCTTTTACTTACTTACTTAACAAACTTCTCCATCTAAGCTAGATGTTTCCAGTTTCGGGCTCCAAGTTGGGAGAGGTTACTTTCCACATGTGCGCGCCACCTGATTCGCGGTCTTCCTCTACTGCGCTGTCCTGTGGCTGTGGATTCGAAGACTTTCTGGGCCGGAGCATTGGTTTCCATGACCCATCATAGTCGTTGGACTTTTGCCCTTCTAGCTAAGTCTACGTCGCTGTACAGCCTGTACAGCTTGTCGTTTCATCTTCTCCTCCACTCCCCTTCGATGCATACGGGACCGTAAGTCACACGAAGAACATTTCTCTCGAAACAACCCAAGGTGCTCTCATCCGCTTTTGTCATAGTCCATGCTTCTGCACCGTATAGAAGGATGGGGATGAGGGGTCTTATACAGCAACACTTTGGTCCCTCGAGAGAGGACTTTACCACTCAATAGCTTTCTCAGTCCAAAGAAACAGCGGTTAGCAAGAGTTATTCTGCGTTTGATCTCAGCGCTGGTGTTGTTTTCTGTGTTAATAGTGGAGCCTAGGTAGTCGAAGTCCTTGACTTACTCAAAGTTACGTTTGTCGATGGTGACGTTTTGACCGAGACGTTGGTGTTGTAAGTCCTCTCTTGATGACAGCATGTACTTTGTTTTGCTCTCATTAACCGTTAAACCCATTTATGCCGCCTCTGCCTCAATACTCACAAAAGCCCCATTGACATCACATTGAGTTCTTCCGATTATCTCAATTCATCAGCATATGCCAGAAGGGACAGACTTTTGAAAGATAGTGCCTTTAGTGTTGACGTGTAAGTTCTGCACTATTCTTTCAAATAGGATGTTAAAAAAATCACATGACATCACCTTGTGTATATTTGATCAACTATGGACTTTCCTGGTCCAAAACCACCCTTAAAAGGACATATCAGGTTGTTGACGACGGGCTTTAGAAGTTCACATATTATGGCAGAGAAGATTTTGAGAGCGATGTTAAGTAGACTTATTCCTCTATAGTTGGTGCAGTTTAGAGGGTCTCCTTTTTTTCAGAATTGGGCATACAACACTGAGGTTCCATTCACTGTGCATGCTTTCTTACGACCAAATCTTACAGAAAACCAACTGCTTTAAAGATCTCGGCATTCAAACCATCCGCTCCAGTGGTTTTATTAGACTTCAGCTTAGATATGGCAGTCGAGAAGACGGAATTGTTGGCTTTCATCCTCTATGTTGAATGGATCATTCTGTCTGACAGCGGAATTCGGTTCGTTGTCGCCGTTATACAGTCTGCAGAAGTGGTCCTTCCATATCCTCAGCGTTATCTGCGGGTCCACTATGATGTTTCCAGTTTCGTCTTTCAGCCTTCGGTTCTAGGCTTTTGTGCTTGTGAATTT
>NW_026605504.1:0-17153 GCF_945859685.1 Eupeodes corollae
GGGGCTGCTTAAATTTAAGAATTAGGTTTTTGCATCCGTGATGGTTTTTCAAACCCATTATTGTTTTCTTTCAATATTCAGTTGAAATTTTTATAGTAATAATACTGTAATATTCGAAAAATCTTCATAAGTTGTAAGATTTTACCTCTCTCACAAAAATCTGAAAGAAAAGCTAAGCTAAGCCTGCTAGAACAGAAAAAGTCAAAAAAGTTTAAAAGTTAGTTTTGTTTTTGTCAAGAATCTATTGTATACTTCTATTTTTTCAAGTAGTTTTTAAAAATAATGTTGAAAACGGGGATTTTTTAAACATGAGCAAACTGCTAACATTAAAGTCTGGTTTCAAAATTAGCACTAAATTTAAAATCTAAAACTTATTTTTCGAAACTATGAAAGTATGTATTTAATTCAAGGTTTACTCAAAACTTCATGAGAATTTCTAAAACCTAAGTAAGATAATTCGAAATGTGTTTAGGAGAGAAAGATTTGTAGTTCGTAAAATATCATATTCTTAAAAACCTTGCTTTTGATTGTCTTAAGAAAATTTTGAAAGCAAGATTTGAATTTAAGACATCTTAATCATTTAAAAAATGTAACTGAAAACAAAAATGACATTTTTGCAATGTAGTTTTAATTCTAAAATTTTTCATTAAACTATCCCGATATCGAAGACTGTCTTGGATATCCAACATTTTAGTTCACATGATTCTGTCCGGATATGAATACCATTTATTTCCTTTATTCGGATATCCGATTTGTTGAAGAAAATCGGTTATTTTCTTAGTTTTGAAGCTACTATCTGTTAAACTTTAATATTCTGATAAAATGTGGATATGAATTGAATGAATGAATAGTTTATGGAGATAGAAATTATCCGGATAGTTCGAAATAAGCGGATATTAAGCAAATTGATACATAAAGCTATTTTTGTATCTGACAGTAATTAAATACTCATTGTCTGTCAAATTTTGATCATCCGGATTACTAGCACCATATTGATATCCAATATTATTTCTCTCTTAATTCCATCCAAAGATACGATACACTACGAATTAAAAATCATTATACAACTCCGAACACTTTTTTAGATTCTATTTTAAATCACAGTAGTTCCATTGATGTATAAAGACAGGGAACTACCAACTAACGCAAAATCTTGGTCTAAAGATTGATTTTAAGCCTATTGTTCCACAACAAAATGTTTTAATACCAACTTTCTAGATTCATTCATTAGGTTTGGTTCTACATGAATAATTTATTTGATCCCCTTAAAATTTCTTTACAAACCAATAATAAAAGTGAAAACATTATAGAATCAAAATGTGGCAACTAAACAATACAACACCTCTTAAAGCTTTTAAAAATTTTCTTTACACTTGATTGTCATTTCCTTCTTGTTTTTAGCTCTGAGAAGAATGGACAAATAGAAATAAATCTTGAAAATATTTTCATTGTCAATTGAAGCATAAGGGTTTTTTAAGGTCACGTTCTATTTGAAAAGGTTTCTTAAATGTATACAAGAAACTAAAACCAACAACAACAACATCAACAGCAACCAATAAACAACATTAATACTTTGTATTCTTCTTCTTCTTCATTTTGAGTTCTTGATGGGGATCTTACTTGATTTGAATTCGAAACAAGGAAACCATTGATTGCTGACCCCTTTTCCTTCATAATAGAAATGGATTTGAAGAAGAAGAAAAAATATGTATATATTTTTTTTTTTGGGGGGGGATTGAAAGGGGAAGTCAAGTATACCTTAAAAACAATCACGTCCTATTCGAAGAAAGCAATACGCTCTGCCTATTGTCAACATACACTCTTTCGCAATTAATCACGTTCAATGAAAAAGGATATAAACTTAAACACATCCATATAGATCCTTGGGCAACATATTGCTGTTTCACTCTCGTAGAAGTAATTAAAACTGAGAAGTCCATTAGTTCGATTTGGTCTCCATTTTTCCACAACACACTTTTCCATATCTTTTTCTATCGTCTATCTTTCATTTGAGGGGAAAATAGCAAACACAAGAAAATGTAAATGAAAGACTAAAAAACTGGAAATCCTTTTCCGTTTAAACTGGGAATTTAAGATCCTTCTGCATTCAACTTTATTATCTTTGCATATCTCCATGAGTTCTATATATGAAGTTAGAAAGAAGAACACGAGTGAAAAAATAAAAATAAAAGTAAAACGAAAACGAAAAGAAGAACGATATGACATTATGATGCATCTTCTCTCCATGGAACAGCGATATCCTTGCTGAATGAATGAGTGTTGGTTTTCAAGAAATAGCAAAAATAAAAAAAGAAAAGAGTCCCTTATGAGTTTGAACGATATCTAAGCGCAGTGAACCGTTATTTTTGTACTTCCTTTTTTTCTCCTCCTTGCTCCTCCTTAGTTCGTTGGATTTCATTTCAACTCTGATTATTTCTATTAATATCGCAGCAGTAAATCTGTGCGAATTCCAGGACAGAAATGGAGCAGAAAAATGGTATCCATTTTGGTGGTGTATGTATTTTGTAAAAGTGTACCTATACTTATCTGGATTTATACATTTGTAACTATGTGTAATGTCCTTAAGAGTATTTCAAGCGGACAGATGGGGGGAAAAAATATGTCAGTTGATGTAAGGACTCTGATATTGGAGATGGTGTATCATCACTTGTAAGCTGTGAAGTCAAGAAGCCATAAGATGACATTTCGTCATATCAATGCACAAAGTAAGTGTGTTGCTACTGGCCAAATTTAAAGTGCCTAGTTGGTGGCTTATGGTACATACCTAAGTGTCATACAAGTACATAAGTGGGTACCACGAGAAGGTTTCAGGTATGGCACATGTGGTTGAATTGAGGGTGGTTTTTAACACAATTATGGGGAAATAAATGTAATAGATCCTTAATTGGAGTTTTTTTCTGTTAGGATAAAATAACTTAATAAGCGTCTTAGTATTGGTTTCTAGTTTTTGAGTTAGTAATTATTTAAGTTTAAAGCCAAGAATCAAAAATTGTATTAATAAAATAAAAATATTGTGGTCCGGAGAAAATGTGGAACTAGTACTTACAATTTTCAATCACTAACAAGTGCGATTGATGTCAGGAATAAAAGGGTCCTAGAATTGATATGACGCATCCGAGCGTCTTAATTGAGAAATCCTTTATATGACAATATTTACATTTGAAGGATTTGTTATTTCCATAAAATAAACTTTTTAGGCCCACAGGCAGGGATTGAACCCAAGATATCGGGCATGGCAGCCCTGCACTCTAACCATCACGCCACAGGTACAATCTTACAATATGATAACACAAATTCAGATTGGCCAAAACGTCTTAGTAAGGTTAATTAAATCAATAGAAAATACCACGTCTTTCCTAGTTTCGAGTCGAGCATTTGAACATGTTTAACTTTTTTCTTGAAATTTGATGCTTTATACTGTGCATAAGTCCTGCGACTTTAAAATGGTGGCTGCAGTGGCGGCGCAATCTTGCATCGCCTCTACGTGAGATGGCTGTGCTTTTCCAGCAAAGTCCTGAATGTAGTCGTAGTGTAATCTACGTAGCACATAGTGCCATTCAATTCAGGTTAATAGAAAAAGGTAATCTTAGACTTTAAGTCCTCGTCTGTGATGGTATGTTCACGTCACGTCATTCCCAATTATATTCATTTATGGACAGACGAAAATGCAACAACTGACAATATATAAGAAATGGCTGCTTTTGGATATGAACATTTAATAAATTTAATTTTTCACTTACATATGTCACTCTAAGTTTCGTGTTTTATTAACTTTCCCTATGAAGTTACAGTTTACGGACCAATTAGTCGAATTGAAAATTTTGACATTTCTCGACGCTTCAAGGGCCCAAGATTTTTAGAAAGATGCTGTACGTCTGTACGTTTGCAAAACTTTTTTCGACGTCCATAGCTCAAGAACCAGTAGAGATATCGATCAAATAAATGTTGCTATACAGATAACAATGGAGAAAGATAAAGAAAAGACTCTCAAAAAAGTGGGTGGGTGGTTTTTTACCATAGCAATTTAAAAAAAGTGAACATTTTGGTTAACCCTAAATATCTCTCGACCCAATAACGCTAGAGACTACAGTTAAATACTGTAACGTGATACCAAACTAATATTTGTTTGGGGAAAAATCCAATTAATGGTTTTTTATAAATAAAAAAAAACAATTGCCAACTCGAATATTTTACGAACAAAAACTGACTTTATCTTTTAAAAAGTTTTGTGCAACAAAAAGTTACGTTTTTAACATCTGGTATAATTTTGAGAAAAACGAATTACCAGTTTTTTTTTTATAATAAATAAAAACGTAAATAAACATTACTTAAATTTGGTAAAAATTGAATTTCGACTCAAATATCTATTCAAAAATTTGAGATAATGGCTTCCAACTAATCTTTAATTATAACAAATATTGTTTTCAACATTCAGTAAAACTTTGAGAAAAATCTTGAAAAATTTTGAAAAAAAAAGATAAAAAACCTTAAAAGAAAAGAGGCTGGCACGCGCCTTACACTTATAGCTTCCCATCCCGTATGTCGATTTGTCTTGCTCAAAAGTTTGTAGGTTTTCGTGTTGGATTAAAAAAGTTGTCACTTGAATAATTCTTAAGACTTTAAAAATTACCAACAATATTCTGCAAGTTTGATTTCGAAATCTATTTTTGTTAACGAGATTTTTAGTCGAAAACCAATTTTTACAAATTTTAGCAGGGTTTCTTAAAAGTTTTTATTTCTTATTTAAATAAATAAATTGGAAGAATAAAACTAATTTAAAGTCAACACCTTCTATTTGCACGAAGTATCGAGAACTGCACATCAATTTTTACAAAGTTAACGTACTATTTTTTGTAGATTTTATTTTTTTATGAAAAAAACAAAAAACAATACAATGATATATTGGATTCCTATAAAGGTTAGGTTAAAGTGTTTGCGGATTCAGAATCCACACACTTAGGCTAAAAGAAAAGGCCCATTATGATACCACATGAATCTAGAGAATTACTTCTTACTAGTCGAACCATTTGGGCTTTTTATAAAGCGAAGAACATATTTGATATCCTTTTTAGATAGTTCACTTGGATTATCAAAAGAGAAGTCTCCCAGATGAAGTTTGCGTCTTAGTGAAAGAGCAGGGCAAGTGAGAGAAGGTAAGAGATTGTTTCCTCTTCTTCATTGTCCATACAGCTCCTGCAGAAGTCATTTGAAGCTCCACCAAGTCGTATTGCGTGTCTGCCTATAAGACATTGTCCCGTAAGGACACCTATTAGGGAGCTAATATGAAGTCTGCTTTGAGATAACAATTCTGTAGAGCGCCTTAGGTCCAATGAAGGCTATATGAGTTTTGTGACTGCGCATGTTGCCAATTGTGCCACCTAGAGTTTGATATCGCAAAAGCTGTTTCTTTTAGCAGAAGTTTAAATGTAGCTAACGGTATAGCTATCTCCTCCCTTTCAGGTGAAATAGGTATGACGGTTCCATTTTAAAAAAGAGGCTGGGATGCAACCCTCACTGATAACTTCCCATCCCGTCTGTCGATTTGTCTTGCTTAAAAGTTTGTCTATACTCGTATCAATTTTTACCAAATTTGAGCACTATTTTTTGTAGATTTTATTTTTTATGAAAAAAACGGACTGTTGGATTTTGACATAAAAATTACTGAATATCGAAAACAATATTTTCTGTAAAATAAAATAAGTTTGAACCCAATATTTTTAATAAATGAAAAGCTATTTGAGTCGTAAGTAAATTTTTACCAAGTTTTAGTATTGTTTTTTTTTTAGAGTTTTATATCTTGTAAAAAAAACTGTCAAATCGAATTTTTTAAAAATTTTACCAAATGTTGAAAACAATATTTTAATAAGATAAAATTAGTTTAAAGCTAATATTTAAAATTTTTGAAGAGATATTTGAGTCGAAAATCAATTTTTACCAACTTTTATACATTTTTGTTTTAGGTTTTTATTTTTTGTAAGAAAACTGTCAATTTGATTTTGCTCAAAATGTGTCCTAATGTTGAAACAATATTTCTTATAAGAAAAAATAAATTACAAGTTATTATCACAAACTTCTTAAAAGATTTTTGAGTCGAAAATCATTTTTACCAACTTTTCTTAATTTTTTTTCGGTTTTTATTTTTTTATAAAAAAAACAGTCAGTTCGATTTTTTTCAAACTTTAACTGAATATTGACAACAATAATTTTTGAAAGATAAAAGTAAATTAAAGCCAATATCTTTAATTTTTGAAAAGATATTTGAGTCGAAAATCAATTTTTACCAACTTTTATAAATTTTTTTTTAGGTTTTTATTTTTTGTAAAAAACCAGTCAATTCCATTTTTCTAAACATTTTTCAAAATGTTGAAAACAATATTTCTTATAAGATAAAATAAGATTGAAGAAAAAATTTCAAGTTTTTGAAAAGATATTTGAATCGATATTCAATTTTTACGAACTTTAAGTAATGTTTTTTTTAGATTTTTATTTTTTATAAAAAAAACTGTCAATTAGATTTTTCTCAAAATTTTATCAGATGTCAAAAGCATTATTCGTTGTTGCACTAAATTGTTTTAGAGATGAAATCATATTTCAGTCGTAAAATTTTAGAGGTGACAAATTTATTTTTTCCGTTTTATTGATTTATAAAAAAAACCGTTATATTGATTTTTTTCAAAAAATATACCTGTTTGTTATCACGTTACAATATATTATACACAATTTAATTCAATTCTCTAGCGTTTTTGGTTCGTAAGATATTTAGGTTTAACCAAAATTTTCACCTTTTTTTCAAAGTGCTATGGTAAAAAAACCACCCACGCAATTTTCTTTAAAGCCCTTTCTGCATCTTTCTGCCTTATTATCTGTATAACAAAATTCATTTGAAATCGATATCTCTTCTGGTTCTTGAGCTATGGACGACGAAAAAAACATCGCGAACGTACAAACGTACGTACACACTCACGCACAGACATCTTTCTAAAAATCTTTTATTTCGACTCTAGGGACCTTGAAACATCGAGAAATGTCAAAATTTTCAATTTGACAAATCGGGCCCATTACAATAACTTCCTATGGGAAGTTAACAAGTTCATCGGCTCTACAATTTCCTCTCATGTCTTTGAGGCCCGGCCCCCAACAGAGGTGAATGTTTAATTTGCTGAGCCATCTCCATAAGAGATGATCGACAATCGAAGGCCCTTAGAGATTTGGTTGAGACACCGTCAAGAGATTTAATAGCAACCTGACTGTCAGAGAACCTCTTTGATCGCTAAAATTTCCGCTTGGAAGACGCTACAATGATTAGGGAGGCGGAATGAGATGCTAAGATTAAGCTTTTCTGAGTACACACCAGTACCATTTCCCCTTATTTGTCGCGGATCCATCTGTATAAAAATGGATGCATTTGTCATCCAGGAGTTTTTTTGTCTTCCTATTTATCTCTTGATGGAATGGATACCTGGAAGTTTTTGTTTCCAAATTTTAGTTTTGGAATAGTGTAGTCTATGTACTTTGGTATAGAACCAAAGATTTTCAAAATGATGATGCCCCACATTGTTGTTGGACCATTGAGACGAGGCGTTGAGTCTTATAGCTGTACTCGCTGCCACTTGTTTGCTGAAGATGTCTAGGGGTGTCAGATGGAGGAGAGTGTCTAACGCTGCTGAGGGTGTGGTTCTTAATGCCCCGGTTATGAAGAGACATACAGTGCGTTGGACTCTGTGACTTTCTCCAGTGCAGTCCACCATACTACAACCCCACACATATGTATTGGTAGGATGACCAATGTGTATAGTAAAAACCTTATGAGAGGTTGAAAACCCCATTTGCTTCCTAAGGCTTTCTTGCAAAGGAAAAGAGCTACTTCAGCTTTTTTAACTCTTTTTGAATATAAGGTCTCTAACTTAATTTTGTGTCTAATATCTGACCAAGATATTTGGCATCATTGATAAAATTTTTTAATTGAAGTACATTTACTGGGATCTTGTATTTCCATGTAAAAAAGAACAAGGTCTGTTTTTGAGGATTAATATTAAGTCCGCAAGGATCAGCCCATAATGAGCATATTATTGTGCGTTTTAGAGGAGGTGTGTCAGTGTATTGCGATGTTCTCCTGTGACGGCAATAGCAACTTCATTGGCATACGCAACCACTCTGTAGCCTTAGGATTTTATTCAAAAATTGCTGATTTTTTTCTGTGAGAAAAAAAAAGTTTAAAGCCAATATTTCTAATTTTTGAAAAGCTATAAAGGTCGATAGTAAATTTCCAAGTTTTTGTATTTTTTTTAGGTTTTTAATTTTGAATTGTAAATTCGATTTTTGTCAAATTTTTATCGACTGTTAACAATTAACAAAATATTTTGTAAAATAAAACTAGGTTTTTAATTTTTTGTAAAAAAATTGTCAATTTGAATTTTATCAAAATCTTACAAGATGTTGAAAACGTTGTTCTTCGTTGCACAAAATTATTTAAGAGATAAAATCAGTTTTTGTTCCCATATTAAGTTATTGTAATGGGTCCGATTTGTCAAATAGAAAATTTTGTCATTTCTCGAAGTTTCAAGGTCCCTAGAGTTGAAATAAAAGGTTTTTAGAAAGATGTCTGTACTTGCGTGTACGTGCGTTCATACATCCGAACGTTTGCGACGTTTTTTTCGTCGTCCATAGCTCAAGAACCAAGATCAAGATATTTAATCCAAAAAGATTTTGTTATTCATGATAATAATGCAGAAAGATGCAGAAAGGGCTCTCAAGAAAATTGCGTCGGTGGTTCTTTTACCATAGCAGTTTGAAAAAAATGTGAAAATTTTGGTTAACCCTAAGTATCTTACGAACCAAAAACGCTGGAGACTTAAATTAAATTTTATATAATATATTTTAAAGTGATAACAATGAAATGTATTTTTTGAAAAAATGCATTTAACGGTTTTTTTATAAATCAAAAAAACTGAAGAAAAAAAATGTGTTACCTCCAAAATTTTACGACTAAAATATGATTTCATCTCCAAAACAATTTTGTGCAACGAAGAATAATGTTTTTGATATCTGATAAAATTTTGAGAAAAATCGAATTGACATTTTTTTTTATAAAAAATAAAACTCCAAAAAAAACATTACTCAAAAGTTGGTAAATATTGAATATCGATTTAAATATCTTTTCAAAAACTTAAAATTTGGGCTTCAAACTTATTGTATCTTATAAAAATATTGAACAAATGTTGAGAAAAATCGAATGGACAGTTTTTGTACAAAAAATCAAAACCTAAAAAAATGTATAAAAGTTGGTAAAAATTTACTTTCGACTCAAATATCTTTTCAAAAATTAAAAATATTGGCTTCAAACTTATTTTATTTCACAGAAAATATTGTTTTCAATATTCAGTAATTTTTATATAAAAATCCAATAGTCCATTTTTCCATAAAAAATAAAATCTACAAAAAATAGTACGCAAATTTTTTAAAAATTGGTACGAACACATATAGACAAATCGACAAACGTGATGGGAAGATATCAGTGTGGGTCGTATCCCAGCCTCTTTTAATTTTCAATTTAACTCAGAATAGTTTCAAAGTATCAAGCTCAGGTCGAGTCATAGGATTATCCAGTTCACAGGCAGTTACATTGGGTTTTACATTATAGAAAGCATGGTGATTCTAATCAGCGACAAAAGAGTTTTAAAATGAGCTGCTAGTGTCTCAATTTCGGCGTTGTCATCTTGCTTCTATTACGACCACCCAGCCTACAAACACTGTTCCAGAAAGCCCTCGAGTTCTTCCAATTTGACAGATCTTTTGCAACATACGAGTAGTTTTGAAGTCCTTGTTAATATGAAGATAAATGTTTTAAAAAATTAGAGCATTTGTAGATCTGAACAACTTAAGGTAAACAAATGAAAGTTTACGAAGTTTCACACAAACATTGTAAAACCGTTTGTTTTTTGGTGTGCAAGCATGATTTCGGCTGTTGCTATTGTGGGCGAATGGTGCTGAGGCCTTTATAACTCTTGTAATATGTTCATTATAACTTTCTAGACTGTTATATTGACACAAAGGATTAGAACTGACGTCACGGCTTAGTAATAAGTTCTATAGATCATCAAAATTCTCGTTTCGCCTCAATTTTAAAAAGTTAGTTGATTGTCTCAGTACAATTTCATTAGCAATCTGAACCTTTACTTCAATCAGAAAGTAAGTTGAGAAATTCGCCACTCCTACTTCAAAATCAAATGATAGATTAAGCCTTTCAAAAGATATAGCTGCAATATCAATAACAGATTGTCCTTGGACACTTGAGAGTGCGAATTCTCTAGATGCGTCTTGTTTCGAGGCTCCATTCTTCACGCATATTCCAACACTTGATCTTATTGCGGGTATCTAGTTTTTGAGTAAATAACTATTTAAGTTTAAAATATAAAATACGGGGTATTTCCTAACTTTAAGTCGAGTTTTGAAGCACCCAGACCAAGTTCTGACAATCTGGTTTCCAAGCCATTTTTGTATTTGATAATAAGCACTAATAATATGAGGTTGAGCTTCTGGGCGACGAAAAAGAGTTTCGAACATACACACGCACGATCAGACATCTCTCTAAAAATCGAGAAACGTCGAAAAATGTCAAAATTCTCAATTTGACAATAATTTAATAATTTAAGTTTAAAAAAATGTGACCTTATCTTTATTTTTTTTTGGTTTAAGCGCCTTATACCTTCATAATAATCTCAATTCCTTGATATGAAAATTTGGGAAAAGGCAGACAAGTGCAAAAAAACAATACATATTTTATTTCCTAGTTGTTAAAACTATCGATTTTATTAATAAGAAATCTCTTTAACTTTAAAATACATATTTACTGTAAAATGTTCCATTAAGATAATTTTAATCTTTCCATAAGACAAAGTATGTTCATAACTCATAACATTGTCCTCCTGTTTATACTGATTTTGTCACAAACTTCTTATGTAAACAAGTTGAAAAACTTAAACATTAAAAATACACAAGAAAACCATCACAATGACTTCTGGAAAGTCTTAAGAAATCTTCCAATCTAAGCATCAAAGTTTCTCTCCCTTTATAATCTATACTTTATATATATGAAAGCTGTAAAATTCACATTAAATTTATTATATCAAAAAACAAAAACATCCTATAGCCACCCCTTTCACCTCCTTTCCTAGATATTTCTCTTAACATCATGAATAATAAATAAATTCCAAAAATGTAATAAATAGCATTTCCTGTCGCCACTATACTCAAACTTCTATGTATACATATCTTTTTGGAACTCCATACAAACTCCATCTGTAAAATTTTGTTGTTGAAAACTCGACAACAAATCTTTCCACTCTATCCGACTGCGGTTTTAAAATATGCAAACTTGGGCATAAAAGAGGCGCACCATATTAAAACTGCATCAATATCTCAGTGGCTTTCAAGTTGTGTTGCAATCATATCCAGGCTAACAAAAACATCAAGTGCATAATGAGCAAACTCATGTTGGCTGTAGGGGAAGCTTGTGATGTTGGAGGCAGTCGTGGAGGGGTTGTGAAGCAGGGATATATGTAGATACCCCCTGTTTATAGAACCCACGTCGCCATCAATTTCCAAAGCAAACAACACACAAAGCAACAGTGGCGAGAACACATAAATGGGATATTTATAGATCAACACCATCCGCTCCCAATCCTTGCTTGTTTATACATCCAAAGGATACCATATTCCACCATAGACTCACAACACCCCCGCAAGCCTCCATAATTAACTGTCATTGGCAACTTATTCGCCCCCCAAAATGTTCGCCATCAGCTCGACACTCTGTTGCATAATCTTGGGTGGTGGAATTAATTCCACTGATATTTTGCATCCGTTGGTAGTTTCTGTACATGGATGTTGTATGCACTCAAGGACGACGACGACGATAATGACTATAAGTCTGTCTATCGGTGTATGGTACCAACTATGTTAGAGAGAGAGAGAGAGAGTGAGTATAGGGCAAGTAGCATTATCGCTTCGACAAATCGCCAAAAACACTTCGTTGTGGTTATAGTCGATAGTTTGTGTTATAATTTCTAGAGCATATCGGATGGAGGACGAGACGAAGCGGTACAAATTGGCACAGTGTGGTTGGCACAAGATACGGATACGGCTTCCTCACATAACCTATTTGCAAATGCATATAAGTAGATACCTACCTACCTACCTATGTTATCCTCTTATGTTGTATACTCTTTTAGGTTGTCCCGCCACCATCACCGTCGCGCCACCAGTTGGAACGTCGAGCCGCCGCCGCCGCCACGGTGTCGTTACGTTACAGATGTGAGCCGGATATTTATGTAACAAATTAAATAAATCACCCAGAGCTGTGGTTATTCTTTACATAATCTAAAATCAGATTTTGGTCCTTCTTCAAACCCTCTTCATATATGATAGCTCGCGATGGGTGTTGGGATGATGGGCATGGGACAGGGGTTAGCTTTTTGTGTATATCTGGGGATCTCAAGGTCTGAAACTCGTAGAGCTCGTGTATATGTACGATCCAGCCATTGTTCCAAAATGACCCACTTTACACCGCAGCCAAGTCAATTTATCATTCCGAGTGAGTTTCCAATCCATAATGGCAATAAATTTCGAATTTTTCCATTCGAATCCATTGTGTGGGCGTTGGGCGGTGGGTGGTGGAAATGGCTCGACATCGACATTCGACACTAGACTGTGTGTGTTTCCGTGAGGATGGGGGTGGCTCTGCACCACCCAAATAAGGGTCTGGGCCAAAAATCACAGCTACGAATTTATCCGATTCAATAGGTAGGCAGCTAAGCCCTATACAGATAGGAAGGTGGGTATAAGGTAGGTGGGTTAGGTTGAACAAAAGAAGAAGAGGAAAATAACAAAACAAAGTACGAAAAAAAAAACACCGAAATAAACATCCTACATCCGAAGTAGAAGCTTTTACTAGCACGCACTATATAGAGGAGGCATCGAGGCACTCATTGTGGTTAGGTTGAAGGGGACGTCCTTCCGTTCAGTCGATGGGAACGAGAACGAGCGACGGTACATTGGCTTGATTAGATTCCGTTAAAGGATCCTTTTTATTTTATTTCTTTTTTTGTATGTTTTATTTCATTTTGTTGTGTTGTTGTCGTTGGCCAGAAGTTGAGTCCTAGATGGAATATTGTATTAAAGTGGTGTTGATGTCGCATTCAATTTGAAATTCTTTTCGTTTGTAGTTTTATTGGGAGACATTTGTGTCCTGGCCCAAACTAAACTAAACCACTTCTTCGCATTAGGAATTGTATTGATCTTCCTTTTTTTTGCCTACAGAAGGTATACGAGTGTATTGATAAATTGTGATTGGTTTCGAGGAGGGGCAGAAGACAAAGGACCTATATTATAGGTAGATAGAGTTGAAATAGAACCTAAGTTGGTATAGGTATCTTCTGAGTCGGTTATTGTGTGCTGCTTGCTTTGGGTCCTTTTGTGTAGTTGCCAAATATTCTTGCGGGTATTATTGATTAAGTTTTGAGTTGAGGGTTAATGGTGTGTGATTTATTAAGTGCCGTGCTGTTTGTTTTGCTAAATACCTCAATTAATTATAACCCTGATAAGGCTACCTACTGAGACATATCTAAAGCAAGAGACGGGGAAAGATTTTTTTCTTTCTTATGAGAGAAGTTCAAATAAAGGTTTTTCTTCTTCTTCTTCTTAGTTGATCCTTTTTTTGTTTCCCCCAAAACAAGGGGTACATATATTATATCGAAAATGGGTCACATTTTCGTGTGATTACCTATACTCATGGTATAAGTATTTGATGTTAGGTATGTAGGAACATGAACTCACATATTACCCAGCTTGTGGTGTGCAATCAAGAAGAAATTTGTTGCGGTGGCGGTGGTGGTGGGAAGACACTTTCTATGGCAAAACCAGTTGTGGGGCGATGTGCAAAGGGTGAGACATGTAGGTAATAAGGTGTTCTTTTGGTTCTTACAAGTTAAATTTAGGTCGAACGAGGACGAGTGTACACAACGACGAAGACGAGGGGATGTTTATTCATGTCTTTCTTCTTCTTTTTAAAAAGGAGGCTTTTGGATAAGATACACCTAATAGGATGTTATTTTTTGTATTCATAATTTGGTATAATATTTTTTTTTGTTGAGGAGAAGGATACACGAGTACCTGTATTTGGAATGTATCCTACTTATTTTCCATAAAAAAACCTTAAATTGGTACTTTTGTATATTAAAACGTTTCTTGAAAATATTATAATAAATTTTGTCTAATATCGTTTAAAAGTTAATTTAATGAAAATGTTTCTTTCTTCACAATTCAGGTTTGTTTTCCTTTTGGTAAATGGCAAATGACAGGTATTAAATTTAATATTAAAGGAGCATTTAAGGATGTAAATTTACGAAAAGAGAATTGTTACTTTTAATGATTTAATTTGGGGTGAAAATTGTTCTTAGAAACAAAAGTATCTTATCTATAAAAGGGAGTTTAAACTTGAGTCAAGAAAAGGTGAGTATAATTGTATAGATCATGATTTAAGAAGCTTAATGTTAAACATTTTATCGATAATGTAAAGCCAAGAAAAATAAATAGTTATTTAATAATTCCAGTTATATTTTCAGCACCTTCTCAAGACTCGCGTTTTCAGATCATGTTTTCTTGGATATACGAGTAAATTAGAAGATGGCCATGGTGAATTCGTTCTGCTCCATAAAGGTTGGAAACAAATGCTTTAGATACGGTGCGTGGTTCATGTGATTTCTTTAACATCGTACTTAAAAGAATACTGCAGAGCTCCCACTATATCACTTTCTTTCAAAAGTCTGTCCATCGATGATGTCCGTCCTGCTATACGGAGCAGAGGCATGGACTATGACAAAAAGGCATGAAATTATCTGGGATCGGATACGGTTCTTATGCATACAACCTGAGTCGAAGAGAAGATGAACTCTACAGCACCGTTGAAATAGACAGAAGGATTAAAGTCTTACGACTAAGATTGCTGGATCACGTAGAGCACTCAGAAACAAATGCTCCGACCAGGAAAATCTTCGAATCCATGCCCATGGTCATGGTCATCCTGCACAAACGGACGAGTTTAGCAGAGATGATAAAAGAGCTCGTCCCTGTATATGCTGTCATATGTGGCTTTAAAAATCCATGAAAAGATAGTGGGTGTCGATTTAGGGTTCTTGGGTTTTTTCCAGGATCCGCCGTAATGTGAATATTTGATCAACTGTGGACTTTCTTGGTCTTAAACCAAACTGATAAGGACCTATCAGGTTGTTGACGATGGGCTTTAGACGTTCACATATTACGGCAGAGAAGATTTTATAGGCAATGTTAAGTAGACTGATTCCTCTATAGTTGGTGCAGTTTAGAGGGTCTCCTTTCTTCAGGATCGGGCAAACAATACTGAGGTTCCATTCATTGGGCATGCATTCTTCCGACCATATCTTACAGATAAGTTGGTGCATACTCCTAACCAACTTATATCCAGCTGCTTTAAAGAAATCGGCATTCAAGACATCTGCTCCAGCGGCTTTATTAGACTTCAGCTTAGATATGGCAATCTTTAATTCGTCTAAGTCGGGAGGACAGGATTGTTGGCTTTCGTCGTCTTTGTCGAATAGATCATCCTGTCTGACATCGGAATTCGGTTGTCGCCGTTATACAGTCTGCAGAAGTGGTCTTTCTTCTTCATCATTGACTGCGGTTCCACTATGATGTTTCCATTTTCGTACTTCCAAACTTCGTTATAGGCATATGTACCTGTGAATTTCGTTTCACCTGTTCATAAAACTTTCGAACTTCATTCCTGCTTTTAAACCTCTCAACATCTTCGACCGCAAGCTTCTCACGCCCTCTCTTTTTCCTTCTGAGAAGTCGGCGTCCCTCTCGCCTCTTCTGCTCATAGAGCTCATGAACAGCTCTCGTCCTTTCATGCAACGCCGCCGCTTTGCATGCCTGTCGTTTGGTTGCATTTCTCTGCCAACATTCCTCATCAAACCAGGGGTTTCTTGTTAATGGTTGCTTGAAACCCAGACCGTCAGAGGCGGCTTCTCTGATTGTGCATCTTGACAATTTTGCCACTGGTTTTCCAGAGCCTGAATCCGCTGTCGGAAGTGTTGTAGTGCAGGCTGTTTTTCACTATTATTCCACCAAATACGTCTTTCGTTCCTTACTTGATGGCATTAAAATCGACTAGGACAATTTCGTAGGACGTATCGTAGCTAGGACACTGCTCATATGTTTTTCCTAAGAGCTCGAAAACATATCTTTGGTGTTGTCATCCTTCTCTTCTGTGGGGCATGCGCGCATATCAGGCTAATGATGAGGAATTTAGATTTAATGCGGATGGTCATGAGGGGCTCGTTGATGCACCTATAGCTAAAGACTTGTTGCCCAAGTCTGGCTCCAATGACAAAGCCGCACCCAAAAAAGTGCTCTTGGTTTTTTCTGTAACAGTCACCATAGTAAATATCAAAGTTTTTCATTCTCTTTTTGCGCGGCCTCCGCTAATTCTTCGATTGCACGTGGTCTGTTAAGGGACCTAACATTCCATGTGCATATCCGAAGTTTGTTCTCCTTAATTCGTTTGCTTAGGTTGTCTACAGTAAATCCGTCCGTATCCGTATCCGAGGATTAAGTCACCCCGACGGCACAACCCCCAACCTAGAGGGCCAGATCCTTAGTATAACTCCAAAGACGGGGGCCAGATAAACCGTTCCTTATAGGCCTGGGCTCCGAATAAGTCTTAGAAGCCCTGGAACTGTAGACGCCACCGTTGATTCCATCTCGGGAATTCATCCGCTGCCGTCTGGATAAGGAAAGGAGAGATGCCTTGGTGGGAACACCTCTCCCCCCTCTCTCAATTGCTGCCCCCAACAACATTCCACTGGGGTCGGAACCTTATCTCCAGTTGTGGTACTAGGCACTAGGCGATGTTTACGATGTGGATTTTGGGAAAAACCTATGTACGCTTGTGTCCTCTTGAATGCACAGCACATGTCTACCATTTGAACATCTCGTTTTACATGTTTGAAATATCTGAAAGGTAAAGAAATCTGGAAATTTTTTTTCGAACTGTAATGGGGGGAATGGTTTAGTCTGTGTTCTTTGAAAATGATTCC
>NW_026605505.1:0-32709 GCF_945859685.1 Eupeodes corollae
TTTCGTCTAGAACATCAAAAATCCTTCAGGATGCTCCAAAATGACTCATCTATATCTATAATGATAGATCTTGATTAGGAGTATCTTTTTCTAGTACATGTCAAGTATCTATTTTGAAGTCTTGATCGATTTTGGGGGTTGGGAAGGATCAGGTGATGGTTTTGGGTGTGATTTGATTTTCGTCTAGAACATCAAAAATCCTTCAGGATGCTCCAAAATGACTCATCTATATCTATAATGATAGATCTTGATTAGGAGTATCTTTTTCTAGTACATGTCAAGTATCTATTTTGAAGTCTTGATCGATTTTGGGGGTTGGGAAGGATCAGGTGATGGTTTTGGGTGTGATTTGATTTTCGTCTAGAACATCAAAAATCCTTCAGGATGCTCCAAAATGACTCATCTATATCTATAATGATAGATCTTGATTAGGAGTATCTTTTTCTAGTACATGTCAAGTATCTATTTTGAAGTCTTGATCGATTTTGGGGGTTGGGAAGGATCAGGTGATGGTTTTGGGTGTGATTTGATTTTCGTCTAGAACATCAAAAATCCTTCAGGATGCTCCAAAATGACTCATCTATATCTATAATGATAGATCTTGATTAGGAGTATCTTTTTCTAGTACATGTCAAGTATCTATTTTGAAGTCTTGATCGATTTTGGGGGTTGGGAAGGATCAGGTGATGGTTTTGGGTGTGAATTGATTTTCGTCTAGAACATCAAAAATCCTTCAGGATGCTCCAAAATGACTCATCTATATCTATAATGATAGATCTTGATTAGGAGTATCTTTTTCTAGTACATGTCAAGTATCTATTTTGAAGTCTTGATCGATTTTGGGGGTTGGGAAGGATCAGGTGATGGTTTTGGGTGTGATTTGCATTTTCGTCTAGAACATCAAAAATCCTTCAGGATGCTCCAAAATGACTCATCTATATCTATAATGATAGATCTTGATTAGGAGTATCTTTTTCTAGTACATGTCAAGTATCTATTTTGAAGTCTTGATCGATTTTGGGGGTTGGGAAGGATCAGGTGATGGTTTTGGGTGTGATTTGATTTTCGTCTAGAACATCAAAAATCCTTCAGGATGCTCCAAAATGACTCATCTATATCTATAATGATAGATCTTGATTAGGAGTATCTTTTTCTAGTACATGTCAAGTATCTATTTTGAAGTCTTGATCGATTTTGGGGGTTGGGAAGGATCAGGTGATGGTTTTGGGTGTGATTTGATTTTCGTCTAGAACATCAAAAATCCTTCAGGATGCTCCAAAATGACTCATCTATATCTATAATGATAGATCTTGATTAGGAGTATCTTTTTCTAGTACATGTCAAGTATCTATTTTGAAGTCTTGATCGATTTTGGGGGTTGGGAAGGATCAGGTGATGATTTTGGGTGTGATTTGATTTTCGTCTAGAACATCAAAAATCCTTCAGGATGCTCCAAAATGACTCATCTATATCTATAATGATAGATCTTGATTAGGAGTATCTTTTTCTAGTACATGTCAAGTATCTATTTTGAAGTCTTGATCGATTTTGGGGGTTGGAAGGATCAGGTGATGGTTTTGGGTGTGATTTGATTTTCGTCTAGAACATCAAAAATCCTTCAGGATGCTCCAAAATGACTCATCTATATCTATAATGATAGATCTTGATTAGGAGTATCTTTTTCTAGTACATGTCAAGTATCTATTTTGAAGTCTTGATCGATTTTGGGGTTGGGAAGGATCAGGTGATGGTTTTGGGTGTGATTTGATTTTCGTCTAGAACATCAAAAATCCTTCAGATGCTCCAAAATGACTCATCTATATCTATAATGATAGATCTTGATTAGGAGTATCTTTTTCTAGTACATGTCAAGTATCTATTTTGAAGTCTTGATCGATTTTGGGGGTTGGGAAGGATCAGGTGATGGTTTTAGGTGTGATTTGATTTTCGTCTAGAACATCAAAAATCCTTCAGGATGCTCCAAAATGACTCATCTATATCTATAATGATAGATCTTGATTAGGAGTATCTTTTTCTAGTACATGTCAAGTATCTATTTTGAAGTCTTGATCGATTTTGGGGGTTGGGAAGGATCAGGTGATGGTTTTGGGTGTGATTTGATTTTCGTCTAGAACATCAAAAATCCTTCAGGATGCTCCAAATGACTCATCTATATCTATAATGATAGATCTTGATTAGGAGTATCTTTTTCTAGTACATGTCAAGTATCTATTTTGAAGTCTTGATCGATTTTGGGGGTTGGGAAGGATCAGGTGATGGTTTTGGGTGTGATTTGATTTTCGTCTAGAACATCAAAAATCCTTCAGGATGCTCCAAAATGACTCATCTATATCTATAATGATAGATCTTGATTAGGAGTCTCTTTTTCTAGTACATGTCAAGTATCTATTTTGAAGTCTTGATCGATTTTGGGGGTTGGGAAGGATCAGGTGATGGTTTTGGGTGTGATTTGATTTTCGTCTAGAACATCAAAAATCCTTCAGGATGCTCCAAAATGACTCATCTATATCTATAATGATAGATCTTGATTAGGAGTATCTTTTTCTAGTACATGTCAAGTATCTATTTTGAAGTCTTGATCGATTTTGGGGGTTGGGAAGGATCAGGTGATGGTTTTGGGCGTGATTTGATTTTCGTCTAGAACATCAAAAATCCTTCAGGATGCTCCAAAATGACTCATCTATATCTATAATGATAGATCTTGATTAGGAGTATCTTTTTCTAGTACATGTCAAGTATCTATTTTGAAGTCTTGATCGATTTTGGGGGTTGGGAAGGATCAGGTGATGGTTTTGGGTGTGATTTGATTTTCGTCTAGAACATCAAAAATCCTTCAGGATGCTCCAAAATGACTCATCTATATCTATAATGATAGATCTTGATTAGGAGTATCTTTTTCTAGTACATGTCAAGTATCTATTTTGAAGTCTTGATCGATTTTGGGGGTTGGGAAGGATCAGGTGATGGTTTTGGGTGTGATTTGATTTTCGTCTAGAACATCAAAAATCCTTCAGGATGCTCCAAAATGACTCATCTATATCTATAATGATAGATCTTGATTAGGAGTATCTTTTTCTAGTACATGTCAAGTATCTATTTTGAAGTCTTGATCGATTTTGGGGGTTGGGAAGGATCAGGTGATGGTTTTGGGTGTGATTTGATTTTCGTCTAGAACATCAAAAATCCTTCAGGATGCTCCAAAATGACTCATCTATATCTATAATGATAGATCTTGATTAGGAGTATCTTTTTCTAGTACATGTCAAGTATCTATTTTGAAGTCTTGATCGATTTTGGGGGTTGGGAAGGATCAGGTGATGGTTTTGGGTGTGATTTGATTTTCGTCTAGAACATCAAAAATCCTTCAGGATGCTCCAAAATGACTCATCTATATCTATAATGATAGATCTTGATTAGGAGTATCTTTTTCTAGTACATGTCAAGTATCTATTTTGAAGTCTTGATCGATTTTGGGGGTTGGGAAGGATCAGGTGATGGTTTTGGGTGTGATTTGATTTTCGTCTAGAACATCAAAAATCCTTCAGGATGCTCCAAAATGACTCATCTATATCTATAATGATAGATCTTGATTAAGAGTATCTTTTTCTAGTACATGTCAAGTATCTATTTTGAAGTCTTGATCGATTTTGGGGGTTGGGAAGGATCAGGTGATGGTTTTGGGTGTGATTTGATTTTCGTCTAGAACATCAAAAATCCTTCAGGATGCTCCAAAATGACTCATCTATATCTATAATGATAGATCTTGATTAGGAGTATCTTTTTCTAGTACATGTCAAGTATCTATTTTGAAGTCTTGATCGATTTTGGGGGTTGGGAAGGATCAGGTGATGGTTTTGGGTGTGATTTGATTTTCGTCTAGAACATCAAAAATCCTTCAGGATGCTCCAAAATGACTCATCTATATCTATAATGATAGATCTTGATTAGGAGTATCTTTTTCTAGTACATGTCAAGTATCTATTTTGAAGTCTTGATCGATTTTGGGGGTTGGGAAGGATCAGGTGATGGTTTTGGGTGTGATTTGATTTTCGTCTAGAACATCAAAAATCCTTCAGGATGCTCCAAAATGACTCATCTATATCTATAATGATAGATCTTGATTAGGAGTATATTTTTCTAGTACATGTCAAGTATCTATTTTGAAGTCTTGATCGATTTTGGGGGTTGGGAAGGATCAGGTGATGGTTTTGGGTGTGATTTGATTTTCGTCTAGAACATCAAAAATCCTTCAGGATGCTCCAAAATGACTCATCTATATCTATAATGATAGATCTTGATTAGGAGTATCTTTTTCTAGTACATGTCAAGTATCTATTTTGAAGTCTTGATCGATTTTGGGGGTTGGGAAGGATCAGGTGATGGTTTTGGGTGTGATTTGATTTTCGTCTAGAACATCAAAAATCCTTCAGGATGCTCCAAAATGACTCATCTATATCTATAATGATAGATCTTGATTAGGAGTATCTTTTTCTAGTACATGTCAAGTATCTATTTTGAAGTCTTGATCGATTTTGGGGGTTGGGAAGGATCAGGTGATGGTTTTGGGTGTGATTTGATTTTCGTCTAGAACATCAAAAATCCTTCAGGATGCTCCAAAATGACTCATCTATATCTATAATGATAGATCTTGATTAGGAGTATCTTTTTCTAGTACATGTCAAGTATCTATTTTGAAGTCTTGATCGATTTTGGGGGTTGGGAAGGATCAGGTGATGGTTTTGGGTGTGATTTGATTTTCGTCTAGAACATCAAAAATCCTTCAGGATGCTCCAAAATGACTCATCTATATCTATAATGATAGATCTTGATTAGGAGTATCTTTTTCTAGTACATGTCAAGTATCTATTTTGAAGTCTTGATCGATTTTGGGGGTTGGGAAGGATCAGGTGATGGTTTTGGGTGTGATTTGATTTTCGTCTAGAACATCAAAAATCCTTCAGGATGCTCCAAAATGACTCATCTATATCTATAATGATAGATCTTGATTAGGAGTATCTTTTTCTAGTACATGTCAAGTATCTATTTTGAAGTCTTGATCGATTTTGGGGGTTGGGAAGGATCAGGTGATGGTTTTGGGTGTGATTTGATTTTCGTCTAGAACATCAAAAATCCTTCAGGATGCTCCAAAATGACTCATCTATATCTATAATGATAGATCTTGATTAGGAGTATCTTTTTCTAGTACATGTCAAGTATCTATTTTGAAGTCTTGATCGATTTTGGGGGTTGGGAAGGATCAGGTGATGGTTTTGGGTGTGATTTGATTTTCGTCTAGAACATCAAAAATCCTTCAGGATGCTCCAAAATGACTCATCTATATCTATAATGATAGATCTTGATTAGGAGTATCTTTTTCTAGTACATGTCAAGTATCTATTTTGAAGTCTTGATCGATTTTGGGGGTTGGGAAGGATCAGGTGATGGTTTTGGGTGTGATTTGATTTTCGTCTAGAACATCAAAAATCCTTCAGGATGCTCCAAAATGACTCATCTATATCTATAATGATAGATCTTGATTAGGAGTATCTTTTTCTAGTACATGTCAAGTATCTATTTTGAAGTCTTGATCGATTTTGGGGGTTGGGAAGGATCAGGTGATGGTTTTGGGTGTGATTTGATTTTCGTCTAGAACATCAAAAATCTATTTTGAAGTCTTGATCGATTTTGGGGGTTGGGAAGGATCAGGTGATGGTTTTGGGTGTGATTTGATTTTCGTCTAGAACATCAAAAATCCTTCAGGATGCTCCAAAATGACTCATCTATATCTATAATGATAGATCTTGATTAGGAGTATCTTTTTCTAGTACATGTCAAGTATCTATTTTGAAGTCTTGATCGATTTTGGGGGTTGGGAAGGATCAGGTGATGGTTTTGGGTGTGATTTGATTTTCGTCTAGAACATCAAAAATCCTTCAGGATGCTCCAAAATGACTCATCTATATCTATAATGATAGATCTTGATTAGGAGTATCTTTTTCTAGTAAATGTCAAGTATCTATTTTGAAGTCTTGATCGATTTTGGGGGTTGTTAAGGATCAGGTGATGGTTTTGGGTGTGATTTGATTTTCGTCTAAAACATCAAAAATCCTTCAGGATGCTCCAAAATGACTCATCTATATCTATAATGATAGATCTTGATTAGGAGTATCTTTTTCTAGTACATGTCAAGTATCTATTTTGAAGTCTTGATCGATTTTGGGGGTTGGGAAGGATCAGGTGATGGTTTTGGGTGTGATTTGATTTTCGTCTAGAACATCAAAAATCCTTCAGGATGCTCCAAAATGACTCATCTATATCTATAATGATAGATCTTGATTAGGAGTATCTTTTTCTAGTACATGTTAAGTATCTATTTTGAAGTCTTGATCGATTTTGGGGGTTGGGAAGGATCAGATGATGGTTTTGGGTGTGATTTGATATTCGTCTAGAACATCAAAAATCCTTCAGGATGCTCCAAAATGACTCATCTATATCTATAATGATAGATCTTGATTAGGAGTATCTTTTTCTAGTACATGTCAAGTATCTATTTTGAAGTCTTGATCGATTTTGGGGGTTGGGAAGGATCAGGTGATGGTTTTGGGTGTGATTTGATTTTCGTCTAGAACATCAAAAATCCTTCAGGATGCTCCAAAATGACTCATCTATATCTATAATGATAGATCTTGATTAGGAGTATCTTTTTCTAGTACATGTCAAGTACCTATTTTGAAGTCTTGATCGATTTTGGGGGTTGGGAAGGATCAGGTGATGGTTTTGGGTGCGATTTGATTTTCGTCTAGAACATCAAAAATCCTTCAGGATGCTCCAAAATGACTCATCTATATCTATAATGATAGATCTTGATTAGGAGTATCTTTTTCTAGTACATGTCAAGTATCTATTTTGAAGTCTTGATCGATTTTGGGGGTTGGGAAGGATCAGGTGATGGTTTTGGGTGTGATTTGATTTCCGTCTAGAACATCAAAAATCCTTCAGGAAGCTCCAAAATGAATCATCTATATCTATAATGATAGATCTTGATTAGGAGTATCTTTTTCTAGTACATGTCAAGTATCTATTTTGAAGTCTTGATCGATTTTGGGGGTTGGGAAGGATCAGGTGATGGTTTTGGGTGTGATTTGATTTTCGTCTAGAACATCAAAAATCCTTCAGGATGCTCCAGAATGACTCATCTATATCTATAATGATAGATCTTGATTAGGAGTATCTTTTTCTAGTACATGTCAAGTATCTATTTTGAAGTCTTGATCGATTTTGGGGGTTGGGAAGGATCAGGTGATGGTTTTGGGTGTGATTTGATTTTCGTCTAGAACATCAAAAATCCTTCAGGATGCTCCAAAATGACTCATCTATATCTATAATGATAGATCTTGATTAGGAGTATCTTTTTCTAGTACATGTCAAGTATCTATTTTGAAGTCTTGATCGATTTTGGGGGTTGGGAAGGATCAGGTGATGGTTTTGGGTGTGATTTGATTTTCGTCTAGAACATCAAAAATCCTTCAGGATGCTCCAAAATGACTCATCTATATCTATAATGATAGATCTTGATTAGGAGTATCTTTTTCTAGTACATGTTAAGTATCTATTTTGAAGTCTTGATCGATTTTGGGGGTTGGGAAGGATCAGATGATGGTTTTGGGTGTGATTTGATTTTCGTCTAGAACATCAAAAATCCTTCAGGATGCTCCAAAATGACTCATCTATATCTATAATGATAGATCTTGATTAGGAGTATCTTTTTCTAGTGCATGTCAAGTATCTATTTTGAAGTCTTGATCGATTTTGGGGGTTGGGAAGGATCAGGTGATGGTTTTGGGTGTGATTTGATTTTCGTCTAGAACATCAAAAATCCTTCAGGATGCTCCAAAATGACTCATCTATATCTATAATGATAGATCTTGATTAGGAGTATCTTTTTCTAGTACATGTCAAGTATCTATTTTGAAGTCTTGATCGATTTTGGGGGTTGGGAAGGATCAGGTGATGGTTTTGGGTGTGATTTGATTTTCGTCTAGAACATCAAAAATCCTTCAGGATGCTCCAAAATGACTCATCTATATCTATAATGATAGATCTTGATTAGGAGTATCTTTTTCTAGTACATGTTAAGTATCTATTTTGAAGTCTTGATCGATTTTGGGGGTTGGGAAGGATCAGATGATGGTTTTGGGTGTGATTTGATTTTCGTCTAGAACATCAAAAATCCTTCAGGATGCTCCAAAATGACTCATCTATATCTATAATGATAGATCTTGATTAGGAGTATCTTTTTCTAGTACATGTCAAGTATCTATTTTGAAGTCTTGATCGATTTTGGGGGTTGGGAAGGATCAGGTGATGGTTTTGGGTGTGATTTGATTTTCGTCTAGAACATCAAAAATCCTTCAGGATGCTCCAAAATGACTCATCTATATCTATAATGATAGATCTTGATTAGGAGTATCTTTTTCTAGTACATGTCAAGTACCTATTTTGAAGTCTTGATCGATTTTGGGGGTTGGGAAGGATCAGGTGATGGTTTTGGGTGCGATTTGATTTTCGTCTAGAACATCAAAAATCCTTCAGGATGCTCCAAAATGACTCATCTATATCTATAATGATAGATCTTGATTAGGAGTATCTTTTTCTAGTACATGTCAAGTATCTATTTTGAAGTCTTGATCGATTTTGGGGGTTGGGAAGGATCAGGTGATGGTTTTGGGTGTGATTTGATTTCCGTCTAGAACATCAAAAATCCTTCAGGAAGCTCCAAAATGAATCATCTATATCTATAATGATAGATCTTGATTAGGAGTATCTTTTTCTAGTACATGTCAAGTATCTATTTTGAAGTCTTGATCGATTTTGGGGGTTGGGAAGGATCAGGTGATGGTTTTGGGTGTGATTTGATTTTCGTCTAGAACATCAAAAATCCTTCAGGATGCTCCAGAATGACTCATCTATATCTATAATGATAGATCTTGATTAGGAGTATCTTTTTCTAGTACATGTCAAGTATCTATTTTGAAGTCTTGATCGATTTTGGGGGTTGGGAAGGATCAGGTGATGGTTTTGGGTGTGATTTGATTTTCGTCTAGAACATCAAAAATCCTTCAGGATGCTCCAAAATGACTCATCTATATCTATAATGATAGATCTTGATTAGGAGTATCTTTTTCTAGTACATGTCAAGTATCTATTTTGAAGTCTTGATCGATTTTGGGGGTTGGGAAGGATCAGGTGATGGTTTTGGGTGTGATTTGATTTTCGTCTAGAACATCAAAAATCCTTCAGGATGCTCCAAAATGACTCATCTATATCTATAATGATAGATCTTGATTAGGAGTATCTTTTTCTAGTACATGTTAAGTATCTATTTTGAAGTCTTGATCGATTTTGGGGGTTGGGAAGGATCAGATGATGGTTTTGGGTGTGATTTGATTTTCGTCTAGAACATCAAAAATCCTTCAGGATGCTCCAAAATGACTCATCTATATCTATAATGATAGATCTTGATTAGGAGTATCTTTTTCTAGTGCATGTCAAGTATCTATTTTGAAGTCTTGATCGATTTTGGGGGTTGGGAAGGATCAGGTGATGGTTTTGGGTGTGATTTGATTTTCGTCTAGAACATCAAAAATCCTTCAGGATGCTCCAAAATGACTCATCTATATCTATAATGATAGATCTTGATTAGGAGTATCTTTTTCTAGTACATGTCAAGTATCTATTTTGAAGTCTTGATCGATTTTGGGGGTTGGGAAGGATCAGGTGATGGTTTTGGGTGTGATTTGATTTCCGTCTAGAACATCAAAAATCCTTCAGGATGCTCCAAAATGACTCATCTATATCTATAATGATAGATCTTGATTAGGAGTATCTTTTTCTAGTACATGTCAAGTATCTATTTTGAAGTCTTGATCGATTTTGGGGGTTGGGAAGGATCAGGTGATGGTTTTGGGTGTGATTTGATTTTCGTCTAGAACATCAAAAATCCTTCAGGATGCTCCAAAATGACTCATCTATATCTATAATGATAGATCTTGATTAGGAGTATCTTTTTCTAGTACATGTCAAGTATCTATTTTGAAGTCTTGATCGATTTTGGGGGTTGGGAAGGATCAGGTGATGGTTTTAGGTGTGATTTGATTTTCGTCTAGAACATCAAAAATCCTTCAGGATGCTCCAAAATGACTCATCTATATCTATAATGATAGATCTTGATTAGGAGTATCTTTTTCTAGTACATGTCAAGTATCTATTTTGAAGTCTTGATCGATTTTGGGGGTTGGGAAGGATCAGGTGATGGTTTTGGGTGTGATTTGATTTTCGTCTAGAACATCAAAAATCCTTCAGGATGCTCCAAAATGAATCATCTATATCTATAATGATAGATCTTGATTAGGAGTATCTTTTTCTTGTACATGTCAAGTATCTATTTTGAAGTCTTGATCGATTTTGGGGGTTGGGAAGGATCAGGTGATGGTTTTGGGTGTGATTTGATTTTCGTCTAGAACATCAAAAATCCTTCAGGATGCTCCAAAATGACTCATCTATATCTATAATGATAGATCTTGATTAGGAGTATCTTTTTCTAGTACATGTCAAGTATCTTTTTTGAAGTCTTGATCGATTTTGGGGGTTGGGAAGGATCAGGTGATGGTTTTGGGTGTGATTTGATTTTCGTCTAGAACATCAAAAATCCTTCAGGATGCTCCAAAATGACTCATCTATATCTATAATGATAGATCTTGATTAGGAGTATCTTTTTCTAGTACATGTCAAGTTTCTATTTTGAAGTCTTGATCGATTTTGGGGGTTGGGAAGGATCAGGTGATGGTTTTGGGTGTGATTTGATTTTCGTCTAGAACATCAAAAATCCTTCAGGATGCTCCAAAATGACTCATCTATATCTATAATGATAGATCTTGATTAGGAGTATCTTTTTCTAGTACATGTCAAGTATCTATTTTGAAGTCTTGATCGATTTTGGGGGTTGGGAAGGATCAGGTGATGGTTTTGGGTGTGATTTGATTTTCGTCTAGAACATCAAAAATCCTTCAGGATGCTCCAAAATGACTCATCTATATCTATTATGATAGATCTTGATTAGGAGTATCTTTTTCTAGTACATGTCAAGTATCTATTTTGAAGTCTTGATCGATTTTGGGGGTTGGGAAGGATCAGGTGATGGTTTTGGGTGTGATTTGATTTTCGTCTAGAACATCAAAAATCCTTCAGGATGCTCCAAAATGACTCATCTATATCTATAATAATAGATCTTGATTAGGAGTATCTTTTTCTAGTACATGTCAAGTATCTATTTTGAAGTCTTGATCGATTTTGGGGGTTGGGAAAGATCAGGTGATGGTTTTGGGTGTGATTTGATTTTCGTCTAGAACATCAAAAATCCTTCAGGATGCTCCAAAATGACTCATCTATATCTATAATGATAGATCTTGATTAGGAGTATCTTTTTCTAGTACATGTCAAGTATCTATTTTGAAGTCTTGATCGATTTTGGGGGTTGGGAAGGATCAGGTGATGGTTTTGGGTGTGATTTGATTTTCGTCTAGAACATCAAAAATCCTTCAGGATGCTCCAAAATGACTCATCTATATCTATAATGATAGATCTTGATTAGGAGTATCTTTTTCTTGTACATGTCAAGTATCTATTTTGAAGTCTTGATCGATTTTGGGGGTTGGGAAGGATCAGGTGATGGTTTTGGGTGTGATTTGATTTTCGTCTAGAACATCAAAAATCCTTCAGGATGCTCCAAAATGACTCATCTACATCTATAATGATAGATCTTGATTAGGAGTATCTTTTTCTAGTACATTTCAAGTATCTATTTTGAAGTCTTGATCGATTTTGGGGGTTGGGAAGGATCAGGTGATGGTTTTGGGTGTGATTTGATTTTCGTCTAGAACATCAAAAATCCTTCAGGATGCTCCAAAATGACTCATCTATATCTATAATGATAGATCTTGATTAGGAGTATCTTTTTCTAGTACATGTCAAGTATCTATTTTGAAGTCTTGATCGATTTTGGGGGTTGGGAAGGATCAGGTGATGGTTTTGGGTGTGATTTGATTTTCGTCTAGAACATCAAAAATCCTTCAGGATGCTCCAAACTGACTCATCTATATCTATAATGATAGATCTTGATTAGGAGTATCTTTTTCTAGTACATGTCAAGTATCTATTTTGAATTCTTGATCGATTTTGGGGGTTGGGAAGGATCAGGTGATGGTTTTGGGTGTGATTTGATTTTCGTCTAGAACATCAAAAATCCTTCAGGATGCTCCAAAATGACTCATCTATGTCTATAATGATAGATCTTGATTAGGAGTATCTTTTTCTAGTACATGTCAAGTATCTATTTTGAAGTCTTGATCGATTTTGGGGGTTGGGAAGGATCAGGTGATGGTATTGGGTGTGATTTGATTTTCGTCTAGAACATCAAAAATCCTTCAGGATGCTCCAAAATGACTCATCTATATCTATAATGATAGATCTTGATTAGGAGTATCTTTTTCTAGTACATGTCAAGTATCTATTTTGAAGTCTTGATCGATTTTGGGGGTTGGGAAGGATCAGGTGATGGTTTTGGGTGTGATTTGATTTTCGTCTAGAACATCAAAAATCCTTCAGGATGCTCCAAAATGACTCATCTATATCTATAATGATAGATCTTGATTAGGAGTATCTTTTTCTAGTACATGTCAAGTATCTATTTTGAAGTCTTGATCGATTTTGGGGGTTGGGAAGGATCAGGTGATGGTTTTGGGTGTGATTTGATTTTCGTCTAGAACATCAAATATCCTTCAGGATGCTCCAAAATGACTCATCTATATCTATAATGATAGATCTTGATTAGGAGTATCTTTTTCTAGTACATGTCAAGTATCTATTTTGAAGTCTTGATCGATTTTGGGGGTTGGGAAAGATCAGGTGATGGTTTTGGGTGTGATTTGATTTTCGTCTAGAACATCAAAAATCCTTCAGGATGCTCCAAAATGACTCATCTATATCTATTATGATAGATCTTGATTAGGAGTATCTTTTTCTAGTACATGTCAAGTATCTATTTTGAAGTCTTGATCGATTTTGGGGGTTGGGAAGGATCAGGTGATGGTTTTGGGTGTGATTTGATTTTCGTCTAGAACATCAAAAATCCTTCAGGATGCTCCAAAATGACTCATCTATATCTATAATGATAGATCTTGATTAGGAGTATCTTTTTCTAGTACATGTCAAGTATCTATTTGGAAGTCTTGATCGATTTTGGGGGTTGGGAAAGATCAGGTGATGGTTTTGGGTGTGATTTGATTTTCGTCTAGAACATCAAAAATCCTTCAGGATGCTCCAAAATGACTCATCTATATCTATAATGATAGATCTTGATTAGGAGTATCTTTTTCTAGTACATGTCAAGTATCTATTTTGAAGTCTTGATCGATTTTGGGGGTTGGGAAGGATCAGGTGATGGTTTTGGGTGTGATTTGATTTTCGTCTAGAACATCAAAAATCCTTCAGGATGCTCCAAAATGACTCATCTATATCTATAATGATAGATCTTGATTAGGAGTATCTTTTTCTAGTACATGTCAAGTATCTATTTTGAAGTCTTGATCGATTTTGGGGGTTGGGAAGGATCAGGTGATGGTTTTGGGTGTGATTTGATTTTCGTCTAGAACATCAAAAATCCTTCAGGATGCTCCAAAATGACTCATCTATATCTATAATGATAGATCTTGATTAGGAGTATCTTTTTCTAGTACATGTCAAGTATCTATTTTGAAGTCTTGATCGATTTTGGGGGTTGGGAAGGATCAGGTGATGGTTTTGGGTGTGATTTGATTTTCGTCTAGAACATCAAAAATCCTTCAGGATGCTCCAAAATGACTCATCTATATCTATAATGATAGATCTTGATTAGGAGTATCTTTTTCTAGTACATGTCAAGTATCTATTTTGAAGTCTTGATCGATTTTGGGGGTTGGGAAAGATCAGGTGATGGTTTTGGGTGTGATTTGATTTTCGTCTAGAACATCAAAAATCCTTCCGGATGCTCCAAAATGACTCATCTATATCTATTATGATAGATCTTGATTAGGAGTATCTTTTTCTAGTACATGTCAAGTATCTATTTTGAAGTCTTGATCGATTTTGGGGGTTGGGAAGGATCAGGTGATGGTTTTGGGTGTGATTTGATTTTCGTCTAGAACATCAAAAATCCTTCAGGATGCTCCAAAATGACTCATCTATATCTATAATGATAGATCTTGATTAGGAGTATCTTTTTCTAGTACATGTCAAGTATCTATTTTGAAGTCTTGATCGATTTTGGGGGTTGGGAAGGATCAGGTGATGGTTTTGGGTGTGATTTGATTTTCGTCTAGAACATCAAAAATCCTTCAGGATGCTCCAAAATGACTCATCTATATCTATAATGATAGATCTTGATTAGGAGTATCTTTTTCTAGTACATGTCAAGTATCTATTTTGAAGTCTTGATCGATTTTGGGGATTGGGAAGGATCAGGTGATGGTTTTGGGTGTGATTTGATTTTCGTCTAGAACATCAAAAATCCTTCAGGATGCTCCAAAATGACTCATCTATATCTATAATGATAGATCTTGATTAGGAGTATCTTTTTCTAGTACATGTCAAGTATCTATTTTGAAGTCTTGATCGATTTTGGGGGTTGGGAAGGATCAGGTGATGGTTTTGGGTGTGATTTGATTTTCGTCTAGAACATCAAAAATCCTTCAGGATGCTCCAAAATGACTCATCTATATCTATAATGATAGATCTTGATTAGGAGTATCTTTTTCTAGTACATGTCAAGTATCTATTTTGAAGTCTTGATCGATTTTGGGGGTTGGGAAGGATCAGGTGATGGTTTTGGGTGTGATTTGATTTTCGTCTAGAACATCAAAAATCCTTCAGGATGCTCCAAAATGACTCATCTATATCTATAATGATAGATCTTGATTAGGAGTATCTTTTTCTAGTACATGTCAAGTATCTATTTTGAAGTCTTGATCGATTTTGGGGGTTGGGAAGGATCAGGTGATGGTTTTGGGTGTGATTTGATTTTCGTCTAGAACATCAAAAATCCTTCAGGATGCTCCAAAATGACTCATCTATATCTATAATGATAGATCTTGATTAGGAGTATCTTTTTCTAGTAAATGTCAAGTATCTATTTTGAAGTCTTGATCAATTTTGGGGGTTGGGAAGGATCAGGTGATGGTTTTGGGTGTGATTTGATTTTCGTCTAAAACATCAAAAATCCTTCAGGATGCTCCAAAATGACTCATCTATATCTATAATGATAGATCTTGATTAGGAGTATCTTTTTCTAGTACATGTCAAGTATCTATTTTGAAGTCTTGATCGATTTTGGGGGTTGGGAAGGATCAGGTGATGGTTTTGGGTGTGATTTGATTTTCGTCTAGAACATCAAAAATCCTTCAGGATGCTCCAAAATGACTCATCTATATCTATAATGATAGATCTTGATTAGGAGTATCTTTTTCTAGTACATGTCAAGTATCTATTTTGAAGTCTTGATCGATTTTGGGGGTTGGGAAGGATCAGATGATGGTTTTGGGTGTGATTTGATTTTCGTCTAGAACATCAAAAATCCTTCAGGATGCTCCAAAATGACTCATCTATATCTATAATGATAGATCTTGATTAGGAGTATCTTTTTCTAGTACATGTCAAGTATCTATTTTGAAGTCTTGATCGATTTTGGGGGTTGGGAAGGATCAGGTGATGGTTTTGGGTGTGATTTGATTTTCGTCTAGAACATCAAAAATCCTTCAGGATGCTCCAAAATGACTCATCTATATCTATAATGATAGATCTTGATTAGGAGTATCTTTTTCTAGTACATGTCAAGTATCTATTTTGAAGTCTTGATCGATTTTGGGGGTTGGGAAGGATCAGGTGATGGTTTTGGGTGCGATTTGATTTTCGTCTAGAACATCAAAAATCCTTCAGGATGCTCCAAAATGACTCATCTATATCTATAATGATAGATCTTGATTAGGAGTATCTTTTTCTAGTACATGTCAAGTATCTATTTTGAAGTCTTGATCGATTTTGGGGGTTGGGAAGGATCAGGTGATGGTTTTGGGTGTGATTTGATTTCCGTCTAGAACATCAAAAATCCTTCAGGATGCTCCAAAATGACTCATCTATATCTATAATGATAGATCTTGATTAGGAGTATCTTTTTCTAGTACATGTCAAGTATCTATTTTGAAGTCTTGATCGATTTTGGGGGTTGGGAAGGATCAGGTGATGGTTTTGGGTGTGATTTGATTTTCGTCTAGAACATCAAAAATCCTTCAGGATGCTCCAAAATGACTCATCTATATCTATAATGATAGATCTTGATTAGGAGTATCTTTTTCTAGTACATGTCAAGTATCTATTTTGAAGTCTTGATCGATTTTGGGGGTTGGGAAGGATCAGGTGATGGTTTTAGGTGTGATTTGATTTTCGTCTAGAACATCAAAAATCCTTCAGGATGCTCCAAAATGACTCATCTATATCTATAATGATAGATCTTGACTAGGAGTATCTTTTTCTAGTACATGTCAAGTATCTATTTTGAAGTCTTGATCGATTTTGGGGATTGGGAAGGATCAGGTGATGGTTTTGGGTGTGATTTGATTTTCGTCTAGAACATCAAAAATCCTTCAGGATGCTCCAAAATGACTCATCTATATCTATAATGATAGATCTTGATTAGGAGTATCTTTTTCTAGTACATGTCAAGTATCTATTTTGAAGTCTTGATCGATTTTGGGGATTGGGAAGGATCAGGTGATGGTTTTGGGTGTGATTTGATTTTCGTCTAGAACATCAAAAATCCTTCAGGATGCTCCAAAATGACTCATCTATATCTACAATGATAGATCTTGATTAGGAGTATCTTTTTCTAGTACATGTCAAGTATCTATTTTGAAGTCTTGATCGATTTTGGGGGTTGGGAAGGATCAGGTGATGGTTTTGGGTGTGATTTGATTTTCGTCTAGAACATCAAAAATCCTTCAGGATGCTCCAAAATGACTCATCTATATCTATAATGATAGATCTTGATTAGGAGTATCTTTTTCTAGTACATGTCAAGTATCTATTTTGAAGTCTTGATCGATTTTGGGGGTTGGGAAGGATCAGGTGATGGTTTTGGGTGTGATTTGATTTTCGTCTAGAACATCAAAAATCCTTCAGGATGCTCCAAAATGACTCATCTATATCTATAATGATAGATCTTGATTAGGAGTATCTTTTTCTAGTACATGTCAAGTATCTATTTTGAAGTCTTGATCGATTTTGGGGGTTGGGAAGTATCAGGTGATGGTTTTGGGTGTGATTTGATTTTCGTCTAGAACATCAAAAATCCTTCAGGATGCTCCAAAATGACTCATCTATATCTATTATGATAGATCTTGATTAGGAGTATCTTTTTCTAGTACATGTCAAGTATCTATTTTGAAGTCTTGATCGATTTTGGGGGTTGGGAAGGATCAGGTGATGGTTTTGGGTGTGATTTGATTTTCGTCTAGAACATCAAAAATCCTTCAGGATGCTCCAAAATGACTCATCTATATCTATAATGATAGATCTTGATTAGGAGTATCTTTTTCTAGTACATGTCAAGTATCTATTTTGAAGTCTTGATCGATTTTGGGGGTTGGGAAAGATCAGGTGATGGTTTTGGGTGTGATTTGATTTTCGTCTAGAACATCAAAAATCCTTCAGGATGCTCCAAAATGACTCATCTATATCTATATTGATAGATCTTGATTAGGAGTATCTTTTTCTAGTACATGTCAAGTATCTATTTTGAAGTCTTGATCGATTTTGGGGGTTGGGAAGGATTAGGTGATGGTTTTGGGTGTGATTTGATTTTCGTCTAGAACATCAAAAATCCTTCAGGATGCTCCAAAATGACTCATCTATATCTATAATGATAGATCTTGATTAGGAGTATCTTTTTCTTGTACATGTCAAGTATCTATTTTGAAGTCTTGATCGATTTTGGGGGTTGGGAAGGATCAGGTGATGGTTTTGGGTGTGATTTGATTTTCGTCTAGAACATCAAAAATCCTTCAGGATGCTCCAAAATGACTCATCTATATCTACAATGATAGATCTTGATTAGGAGTATCTTTTTCTCGTACATGTCAAGTATCTATTTTGAAGTCTTGATCGATTTTGGGGGTTGGGAAGGATCAGGTGATGGTTTTGGGTGTGATTTGATTTTCGTCTAGAACATCAAAAATCCTTCAGGATGCTCCAAAATGACTCATCTATATCTACAATGATAGATCTTGATTAGGAGTATCTTTTTCTAGTACATGTCAAGTATCTATTTTGAAGTCTTGATCGATTTTGGGGGTTGGGAAGGATCAGGTGATGGTTTTGGGTGTGATTTGATTTTCGTCTAGAACATCAAAAATCCTTCAGGATGCTCCAAAATGACTCATCTATATCTATAATGATAGATCTTGATTAGGAGTATCTTTTTCTAGTACATGTCAAGTATCTATTTTGAAGTCTTGATCGATTTTGGGGGTTGGGAAGGATCAGGTGATGGTTTTGGGTGTGATTTGATTTTCGTCTAGAACATCAAAAATCCTTCAGGATGCTCCAAAATGACTCATCTATATCTATAATGATAGATCTTGATTAGGAGTATCTTTTTCTAGTACATGTCAAGTATCTATTTTGAAGTCTTGATCGATTTTGGGGGTTGGGAAGGATCAGGTGATGGTTTTGGGTGTGATTTGATTTTCGTCTAGAACATCAAAAATCCTTCAGGATGCTCCAAAATGACTCATCTATATCTATTATGATAGATCTTGATTAGGAGTATCTTTTTCTAGTACATGTCAAGTATCTATTTTGAAGTCTTGATCGATTTTGGGGGTTGGGAAGGATCAGGTGATGGTTTTGGGTGTGATTTGATTTTCGTCTTGAACATCAAAAATCCTTCAGGATGCTCCAAAATGACTCATCTATATCTATAATGATAGATCTTGATTAGGAGTATCTTTTTCTTGTACATGTCAAGTATCTATTTTGAAGTCTTGATCGATTTTGGGGGTTGGGAAAGATCAGGTGATGGTTTTGGGTGTGATTTGATTTTCGTCTAGAACATCAAAAATCCTTCAGGATGCTCCAAAATGACTCATCTATATCTATAATGATAGATCTTGATTAGGAGTATCTTTTTCTAGTACATGTCAAGTATCTATTTTGAAGTCTTGATCGATTTTGGGGGTTGGGAAGGATCAGGTGATGGTTTTGGGTGTGATTTGATTTTCGTCTAGAACATCAAAAATCCTTCAGGATGCTCCAAAATGACTCATCTATATCTATAATGATAGATCTTGATTAGGAGTATCTTTTTCTTGTACATGTCAAGTATCTATTTTGAAGTCTTGATCGATTTTGGGGGTTGGGAAGGATCAGGTGATGGTTTTGGGTGTGATTTGATTTTCGTCTAGAACATCAAAAATCCTTCAGGATGCTCCAAAATGACTCATCTATATCTATAATGATAGATCTTGATTAGGAGTATCTTTTTCTAGTACATTTCAAGTATCTATTTTGAAGTCTTGATCGATTTTGGGGGTTGGGAAGGATCAGGTGATGGTTTTGGGTGTGATTTGATTTTCGTCTAGAACATCAAAAATCCTTCAGGATGCTCCAAAATGACTCATCTATATCTATAATGATAGATCTTGATTAGGAGTATCTTTTTCTAGTACATGTCAAGTATCTATTTTGAAGTCTTGATCGATTTTGGGGGTTGGGAAGGATCAGGTGATGGTTTTGGGTGTGATTTGATTTTCGTCTAGAACATCAAAAATCCTTCAGGATGCTCCAAAATGACTCATCTATATCTATAATGATAGATCTTGATTAGGAGTATCTTTTTCTAGTACATGTCAAGTATCTATTTTGAAGTCTTGATCGATTTTGGGGGTTGGGAAGGATCAGGTGATGGTTTTGGGTGTGATTTGATTTTCGTCTAGAACATCAAAAATCCTTCAGGATGCTCCAAAATGACTCATCTATATCTATAATGATAGATCTTGATTAGGAGTATCTTTTTCTAGTACATGTCAAGTATCTATTTTGAAGTCTTGATCGATTTTGGGGGTTGGGAAGGATCAGGTGATGGTATTGGGTGTGATTTGATTTTCGTCTAGAACATCAAAAATCCTTCAGGATGCTCCAAAATGACTCATCTATATCTATAATGATAGATCCTGATTAGGAGTATCTTTTTCTAGTACATGTCAAGTATCTATTTTGAAGTCTTGATCGATTTTGGGGGTTGGGAAGGATCAGGTGATGGTTTTGGGTGTGATTTGATTTTCGTCTAGAACATCAAAAATCCTTCAGGATGCTCCAAAATGACTCATCTATATCTATAATGATAGATCTTGATTAGGAGTATCTTTTTCTAGTACATGTCAAGTATCTATTTTGAAGTCTTGATCGATTTTGGGGGTTGGGAAGGATCAGGTGATGGTTTTGGGTGTGATTTGATTTTCGTCTTGAACATCAAAAATCCTTCAGGATGCTCCAAAATGACTCATCTATATCTATAATGATAGATCTTGATTAGGAGTATCTTTTTCTTGTACATGTCAAGTATCTATTTTGAAGTCTTGATCGATTTTGGGGGTTGGGAAAGATCAGGTGATGGTTTTGGGTGTGATTTGATTTTCGTCTAGAACATCAAAAATCCTTCAGGATGCTCCAAAATGACTCATCTATATCTATAATGATAGATCTTGATTAGGAGTATCTTTTTCTAGTACATGTCAAGTATCTATTTTGAAGTCTTGATCGATTTTGGGGGTTGGGAAGGATCAGGTGATGGTTTTGGGTGTGATTTGATTTTCGTCTAGAACATCAAAAATCCTTCAGGATGCTCCAAAATGACTCATCTATATCTATAATGATAGATCTTGATTAGGAGTATCTTTTTCTTGTACATGTCAAGTATCTATTTTGAAGTCTTGATCGATTTTGGGGGTTGGGAAGGATCAGGTGATGGTTTTGGGTGTGATTTGATTTTCGTCTAGAACATCAAAAATCCTTCAGGATGCTCCAAAATGACTCATCTATATCTATAATGATAGATCTTGATTAGGAGTATCTTTTTCTAGTACATTTCAAGTATCTATTTTGAAGTCTTGATCGATTTTGGGGGTTGGGAAGGATCAGGTGATGGTTTTGGGTGTGATTTGATTTTCGTCTAGAACATCAAAAATCCTTCAGGATGCTCCAAAATGACTCATCTATATCTATAATGATAGATCTTGATTAGGAGTATCTTTTTCTAGTACATGTCAAGTATCTATTTTGAAGTCTTGATCGATTTTGGGGGTTGGGAAGGATCAGGTGATGGTTTTGGGTGTGATTTGATTTTCGTCTAGAACATCAAAAATCCTTCAGGATGCTCCAAAATGACTCATCTATATCTATAATGATAGATCTTGATTAGGAGTATCTTTTTCTAGTACATGTCAAGTATCTATTTTGAAGTCTTGATCGATTTTGGGGGTTGGGAAGGATCAGGTGATGGTTTTGGGTGTGATTTGATTTTCGTCTAGAACATCAAAAATCCTTCAGGATGCTCCAAAATGACTCATCTATATCTATAATGATAGATCTTGATTAGGAGTATCTTTTTCTAGTACATGTCAAGTATCTATTTTGAAGTCTTGATCGATTTTGGGGGTTGGGAAGGATCAGGTGATGGTATTGGGTGTGATTTGATTTTCGTCTAGAACATCAAAAATCCTTCAGGATGCTCCAAAATGACTCATCTATATCTATAATGATAGATCCTGATTAGGAGTATCTTTTTCTAGTACATGTCAAGTATCTATTTTGAAGTCTTGATCGATTTTGGGGGTTGGGAAGGATCAGGTGATGGTTTTGGGTGTGATTTGATTTTCGTCTAGAACATCAAAAATCCTTCAGGATGCTCCAAAATGACTCATCTATATCTATAATGATAGATCTTGATTAGGAGTATCTTTTTCTAGTACATGTCAAGTATCTATTTTGAAGTCTTGATCGATTTTGGGGGTTGGGAAGGATCAGGTGATGGTTTTGGGTGTGATTTGATTTTCGTCTAGAACATCAAAAATCCTTCAGGATGCTCCAAAATGACTCATCTATATCTATAATGATAGATCTTGATTAGGAGTATCTTTTTCTAGTACATGTCAAGTATCTATTTTGAAGTCTTGATCGATTTTGGGGGTTGGGAAGGATCAGGTGATGGTTTTGGGTGTGATTTGATTTTCGTTTAGAACATAAAAAATCCTTCAGGATGCTCCAAAATGACTCATCTATATCTATAATGATAGATCTTGATTAGGAGTATCTTTTTCTAGTACATGTCAAGTATCTATTTTGAAGTCTTGATCGATTTTGGGGGTTGGGAAGGATCAGGTGATGGTTTTGGGTGTGATTTGATTTTCGTCTAGAACATCAAAAATCCTTCAGGATGCTCCAAAATGACTCATCTATATCTATAATGATAGATCTTGATTAGGAGTATCTTTTTCTAGTACATGTCAAGTATCTATTTTGAAGTCTTGATCGATTTTGGGGGTTGGGAAGGATCAGGTGATGGTTTTGGGTGTGATTTGATTTTCGTCTAGAACATCAAAAATCCTTCAGGATGCTCCAAAATGACTCATCTATATCTATAATGATAGATCTTGATTAGGAGTATCTTTTTCTAGTACATGTCAAGTATCTATTTTGAAGTCTTGATCGATTTTGGGGGTTGGGAAGGATCAGGTGATGGTTTTGGGTGTAATTTGATTTTCGTCTAGAACATCAAAAATCCTTCAGGATGCTCCAAAATGACTCATCTATATCTATAATGATAGATCTTGATTAGGAGTATCTTTTTCTAGTACATGTCAAGTATCTATTTTAAAGTCTTGATCGATTTTGGGGGTTGGGAAGGATCAGGTGATGGTTTTGGGTGTGATTTGATTTTCGTCTAGAACATCAAAAATCCTTCAGGATGCTCCAAAATGACTCATCTATATCTATAATGATAGATCTTGATTAGGAGTATCTTTTTCTAGTACATGTCAAGTATCTATTTTGAAGTCTTGATCGATTTTGGGGGTTGGGAAGGATCAGGTGATGGTTTTGGGTGTGATTTGATTTTCGTCTAGAACATCAAAAATCCTTCAGGATGCTCCAAAATGACTCATCTATATCTATAATGATAGATCTTGATTAGGAGTATCTTTTTCTAGTACATGTCAAGTATCTATTTTGAAGTCTTGATCGATTTTGGGGGTTGGGAAGGATCAGGTGATGGTTTTGGGTGTGATTTGATTTTCGTCTAGAACATCAAAAATCCTTCAGGATGCTCCAAAATGACTCATCTATATCTATAATGATAGATCTTGATTAGGAGTATCTTTTTCTAGTACATGTCAAGTATCTATTTTGAAGTCTTGATCGATTTTGGGGGTTGGGAAGGATCAGGTGATGGTTTTGGGTGTGATTTGATTTTCGTCTAGAACATCAAAAATCCTTCAGGATGCTCCAAAATGACTCATCTATATCTATAATGATAGATCTTGATTAGGAGTATCTTTTTCTAGTACATGTCAAGTATCTATTTTGAAGTCTTGATCGATTTTGGGGGTTGGGAAGGATCAGGTGATGGTTTTGGGTGTGATTTGATTTTCGTCTAGAACATCAAAAATCCTTCAGGATGCTCCAAAATGACTCATCTATATCTATAATGATAGATCTTGATTAGGAGTATCTTTTTCTAGTACATGTCAAGTATCTATTTTGAAGTCTTGATCGATTTTGGGGGTTGGGAAGGATCAGGTGATGGTTTTGGGTGTGATTTGATTTTCGTCTAGAACATCAAAAATCCTTCAGGATGCTCCAAAATGACTCATCTATATCTATAATGATAGATCTTGATTAGGAGTATCTTTTTCTAGTACATGTCAAGTATCTATTTTGAAGTCTTGATCGATTTTGGGGGTTGGGAAGGATCAGGTGATGGTTTTGGGTGTGATTTGATTTTCGTCTAGAACATCAAAAATCCTTCAGGATGCTCCAAAATGACTCATCTATATCTATAATGATAGATCTTGATTAGGAGTATCTTTTTCTAGTACATGTCAAGTATCTATTTTGAAGTCTTGATCGATTTTGGGGGTTGGGAAGGATCAGGTGATGGTTTTGGGTGTGATTTGATTTTCGTCTAGAACATCAAAAATCCTTCAGGATGCTCCAAAATGACTCATCTATATCTATAATGATAGATCTTGATTAGGAGTATCTTTTTCTAGTACATGTCAAGTATCTATTTTGAAGCCTTGATCGATTTTGGGGGTTGGGAAGGATCAGGTGATGGTTTTGGGTGTGATTTGATTTTCGTCTAGAACATCAAAAATCCTTCAGGATGCTCCAAAATGACTTATCTATATCTATAATGATAGATCTTGATTAGGAGTATCTTTTTCTAGTACATGTCAAGTATCTATTTTGAAGTCTTGATCGATTTTGGGGGTTGGGAAGGATCAGGTGATGGTTTTGGGTGTGATTTGATTTTCGTCTAGAACATCAAAAATCCTTCAGGATGCTCCAAAATGACTCATCTATATCTATAATGATAGATCTTGATTAGGAGTATCTTTTTCTAGTACATGTCAAGTATCTATTTTGAAGTCTTGATCGATTTTGGGGGTTGGGAAGGATCAGGTGATGGTTTTGGGTGTGATTTGATTTTCGTCTAGAACATCAAAAATCCTTCAGGATGCTCCAAAATGACTCATCTATATCTATAATGATAGATCTTGATTAGGAGTATCTTTTTCTAGTACATGTCAAGTATCTTTTTTGAAGTCTTGATCGATTTTGGGGGTTGGGAAGGATCAGGTGATGGTTTTGGGTGTGATTTGATTTTCGTCTAGAACATCAAAAATCCTTCAGGATGCTCCAAAATGACTCATCTATATCTATAATGATAGATCTTGATTAGGAGTATCTTTTTCTAATACATGTCAAGTATCTATTTTGAAGTCTTGATCGATTTTGGGGGTTGGGAAGGATCAGGTGATGGTTTTGGGTGTGATTTGATTTTCGTCTAGAACATCAAAAATCCTTCAGGATGCTCCAAAATGACTCATCTATATCTATAATGATAGATCTTGATTAGGAGTATCTTTTTCTAGTACATGTCAAGTATCTATTTTGAAGTCTTGATCGATTTTGGGGGTTAAGAAGGATCAGGTGATGGTTTTGGGTGTGATTTGATTTTCGTCTAGAACATCAAAAATCCTTCAGGATGCTCCAAAATGACTCATCTATATCTATAATGATAGATCTTGATTAGGATATCTTTTTCTAGTACATGTCAAGGATCTATTTTGAAGTCTTGATCGATTTTGGGGATTGGGAAGGATCAGGTGATGGTTTTGGGTGTGATTTGATTTTCGTCTAGAACATCAAAAATCCTTCAGGATGCTCCAAAATGACTCATCTATATCTATAATGATAGATCTTGATTAGGAGTATCTTTTTCTAGTACATGTCAAGTATCTATTTTGAAGTCTTGATCGATTTTGGGGGTTGGGAAGGATCAGGTGATGGTTTGGGTATGATTTGATTTTCGTCTAGAACATCAAAAATCCTTCAGGATGCTCCAAAATGACTCATCTATATCTATAATGATAGATCTTGATTAGGAGTATCTTTTTCTAGTACATGTCAAGTATCTATTTTGAAGTCTGGATAGATTTTGGGGGTTGGGAAGGATCAGGTGATGGTTTTGGGTGTGATTTGATTTTCGTCTAGAACATCAAAAATCCTTCAGGATGCTCCAAAATGACTCATCTATATCTATAATGATAGATCTTGATTAGGAGTATCTTTTTCTAGTACATGTCAAGTATCTATTTTGAAGTCTTGATCGATTTTGGGGGTTGGGAAGGATCAGGTGATGGTTTTGGGTGTGATTTGATTTTCGTCTAGAACATCAAAAATCCTTCAGGATGCTCCAAAATGACTCATCTATATCTATAATGATAGATCTTGATTAGGAGTATCTTTTTCTAGTACATTTCAAGTATCTATTTTGAAGTCTTGATCGATTTTGGGGGTTGGGAAGGATCAGGTGATGGTTTTGGGTGTGATTTGATTTTCGTCTAGAACATCAAAAATCCTTCAGGATGCTCCAAAATGACTCATCTATATCTATAATGATAGATCTTGATTAGGAGTATCTTTTTCTAGTACATGTCAAGTATCTATTTTGAAGTCTTGATCGATTTTGGGGGTTGGGAAGGATCAGGTGATGGTTTTGGGTGTAATTTGATTTTCGTCTAGAACATCAAAAATCCTTCAGGATGCTCCAAAATGACTCATCTATATCTATAATGATAGATCTTGATTAGGAGTATCTTTTTCTAGTACATGTCAAGTATCTATTTTGAAGTCTTGATCGATTTTGGGGGTTGGGAAGGATCAGGTGATGGTTTTGGGTGTGATTTGATTTTCGTCTAGAACATCAAAAATCCTTCAGGATGCTCCAAAATGACTCATCTATATCTATAATGATAGATCTTGATTAGGAGTATCTTTTTCTAGTACATGTCAAGTATCTATTTTGAAGTCTTGATCGATTTTGGGGGTTGGGAAGGATCAGGTGATGGTTTTGGGTGTGATTTGATTTTCGTCTAGAACATCAAAAATCCTTCAGGATGCTCCAAAATGACTCATCTATATCTATAATGATAGATCTTGATTAGGAGTATCTTTTTCTAGTACATGTCAAGTATCTATTTTGAAGTCTTGATCGATTTTGGGCGTTGGGAAGGATCAGGTGATGGTTTTGGGTGTGATTTGATTTTCGTCTAGAACATCAAAAATCCTTCAGGATGCTCCAAAATGACTCATCTATATCTATAATGATAGATCTTGATTAGGAGTATCTTTTTCTAGTACATGTCAAGTATCTATTTTGAAGTCTTGATCGATTTTGGGGGTTGGGAAGGATCAGGTGATGGTTTTGGGTGTGATTTGATTTTCGTCTAGAACATCAAAAATCCTTCAGGATGCTCCAAAATGACTCATCTATATCTATAATGATAGATCTTGATTAGGAGTATCTTTTTCTAGTACATGTCAAGTATCTATTTTGAAGTCTTGATCGATTTTGGGGGTTGGGAAGGATCAGGTGATGGTTTTGGGTGTGATTTGATTTTCGTCTAGAACATCAAAAATCCTTCAGGATGCTCCAAAACACTCATCTATATCTATAATGATAGATCTTGATTAGGAGTATCTTTTTCTAGTACATGTCAAGTATCTATTTTGAAGTCTTGATCGATTTTGGGGGTTGGGAAGGATCAGGTGATGGTTTTAAGTGTGATTTGATTTTCGTCTAGAACATCAAAAATCCTTCAGGATGCTCCAAAATGACTCATCTATATCTATAATGATAGATCTTGATTAGGAGTATCTTTTTCTAGTACATGTCAAGTATCTATTTTGAAGTCTTGATCGATTTTGGGGGTTGGGAAGGATCAGGTGATGGTTTTGGGTGTGATTTGATTTTCGTCTAGAACATCAAAAATCCTTCAGGATGCTCCAAAATGACTCATCTATATCTATAATGATAGATCTTGATTAGGAGTATCTTTTTCTAGTACATGTCAAGTATCTATTTTGAAGTCTTGATCGATTTTGGGGGTTGGGAAGGATCAGGTGATGGTTTTGGGTGTGATTTGATTTTCGTCTAGAACATCAAAAATCCTTCAGGATGCTCCAAAATGACTCATCTATATCTATAATGATAGATCTTGATTAGGAGTATCTTTTTCTAGTACATGTCAAGTATCTATTTTGAAGTCTTGATCGATTTTGGGGGTTGGGAAGGATCAGGTGATGGTTTTGGGAGTGATTTGATTTTCGTCTAGAACATCAAAAATACTTCAGGATGCTCCAAAATGACTCATCTATATCTATAATGATAGATCTTGATTAGGAGTATCTTTTTCTAGTACATTTCAAGTATCTATTTTGAAGTCTTGATCGATTTTGGGGGTTGGGAAGGATCAGGTGATGGTTTTGGGTGTGATTTGATTTTCGTCTAGAACATCAAAAATCCTTCAGGATGCTCCAAAATGACTCATCTATATCTATAATGATAGATCTTGATTAGGAGTATCTTTTTCTAGTACATGTCAAGTATCTATTTTGAAGTCTTGATCGATTTTGGGGGTTAAGAAGGATCAGGTGATGGTTTTGGGTGTGATTTGATTTTCGTCTAGAACATCAAAAATCCTTCAGGATGCTCCAAAATGACTCATCTATATCTATAATGATAGATCTTGATTAGGATATCTTTTTCTAGTACATGTCAAGGATCTATTTTGAAGTCTTGATCGATTTTGGGGGTTGGGAAGGATCAGGTGATGGTTTTGGGTGTGATTTGATTTTCGTCTAGAACATCAAAAATCCTTCAGGATGCTCCAAAATGACTCATCTATATCTATAATGATAGATCTTGATTAGGAGTATCTTTTTCTAGTACATGTCAAGTATCTATTTTGAAGTCTTGATCGATTTTGGGGGTTGGGAAGGATCAGGTGATGGTTTGGGTATGATTTGATTTTCGTCTAGAACATCAAAAATCCTTCAGGATGCTCCAAAATGACTCATCTATATCTATAATGATAGATCTTGATTAGGAGTATCTTTTTCTAGTACATGTCAAGTATCTATTTTGAAGTCTGGATAGATTTTGGGGGTTGGGAAGGATCAGGTGATGGTTTTGGGTGTGATTTGATTTTCGTCTAGAACATCAAAAATCCTTCAGGATGCTCCAAAATGACTCATCTATATCTATAATGATAGATCTTGATTAGGAGTATCTTTTTCTAGTACATGTCAAGTATCTATTTTGAAGTCTTGATCGATTTTGGGGGTTGGGAAGGATCAGGTGATGGTTTTGGGTGTGATTTGATTTTCGTCTAGAACATCAAAAATCCTTCAGGATGCTCCAAAATGACTCATCTATATCTATAATGATAGATCTTGATTAGGAGTATCTTTTTCTAGTACATTTCAAGTATCTATTTTGAAGTCTTGATCGATTTTGGGGGTTGGGAAGGATCAGGTGATGGTTTTGGGTGTGATTTGATTTTCGTCTAGAACATCAAAAATCCTTCAGGATGCTCCAAAATGACTCATCTATATCTATAATGATAGATCTTGATTAGGAGTATCTTTTTCTAGTACATGTCAAGTATCTATTTTGAAGTCTTGATCGATTTTGGGGGTTGGGAAGGATCAGGTGATGGTTTTGGGTGTAATTTGATTTTCGTCTAGAACATCAAAAATCCTTCAGGATGCTCCAAAATGACTCATCTATATCTATAATGATAGATCTTGATTAGGAGTATCTTTTTCTAGTACATGTCAAGTATCTATTTTGAAGTCTTGATCGATTTTGGGGGTTGGGAAGGATCAGGTGATGGTTTTGGGTGTGATTTGATTTTCGTCTAGAACATCAAAAATCCTTCAGGATGCTCCAAAATGACTCATCTATATCTATAATGATAGATCTTGATTAGGAGTATCTTTTTCTAGTACATGTCAAGTATCTATTTTGAAGTCTTGATCGATTTTGGGGGTTGGGAAGGATCAGGTGATGGTTTTGGGTGTGATTTGATTTTCGTCTAGAACATCAAAAATCCTTCAGGATGCTCCAAAATGACTCATCTATATCTATAATGATAGATCTTGATTAGGAGTATCTTTTTCTAGTACATGTCAAGTATCTATTTTGAAGTCTTGATCGATTTTGGGCGTTGGGAAGGATCAGGTGATGGTTTTGGGTGTGATTTGATTTTCGTCTAGAACATCAAAAATCCTTCAGGATGCTCCAAAATGACTCATCTATATCTATAATGATAGATCTTGATTAGGAGTATCTTTTTCTAGTACATGTCAAGTATCTATTTTGAAGTCTTGATCGATTTTGGGGGTTGGGAAGGATCAGGTGATGGTTTTGGGTGTGATTTGATTTTCGTCTAGAACATCAAAAATCCTTCAGGATGCTCCAAAATGACTCATCTATATCTATAATGATAGATCTTGATTAGGAGTATCTTTTTCTAGTACATGTCAAGTATCTATTTTGAAGTCTTGATCGATTTTGGGGGTTGGGAAGGATCAGGTGATGGTTTTGGGTGTGATTTGATTTTCGTCTAGAACATCAAAAATCCTTCAGGATGCTCCAAAACACTCATCTATATCTATAATGATAGATCTTGATTAGGAGTATCTTTTTCTAGTACATGTCAAGTATCTATTTTGAAGTCTTGATCGATTTTGGGGGTTGGGAAGGATCAGGTGATGGTTTTAAGTGTGATTTGATTTTCGTCTAGAACATCAAAAATCCTTCAGGATGCTCCAAAATGACTCATCTATATCTATAATGATAGATCTTGATTAGGAGTATCTTTTTCTAGTACATGTCAAGTATCTATTTTGAAGTCTTGATCGATTTTGGGGGTTGGGAAGGATCAGGTGATGGTTTTGGGTGTGATTTGATTTTCGTCTAGAACATCAAAAATCCTTCAGGATGCTCCAAAATGACTCATCTATATCTATAATGATAGATCTTGATTAGGAGTATCTTTTTCTAGTACATGTCAAGTATCTATTTTGAAGTCTTGATCGATTTTGGGGGTTGGGAAGGATCAGGTGATGGTTTTGGGTGTGATTTGATTTTCGTCTAGAACATCAAAAATCCTTCAGGATGCTCCAAAATGACTCATCTATATCTATAATGATAGATCTTGATTAGGAGTATCTTTTTCTAGTACATGTCAAGTATCTATTTTGAAGTCTTGATCGATTTTGGGGGTTGGGAAGGATCAGGTGATGGTTTTGGGAGTGATTTGATTTTCGTCTAGAACATCAAAAATACTTCAGGATGCTCCAAAATGACTCATCTATATCTATAATGATAGATCTTGATTAGGAGTATCTTTTTCTAGTACATTTCAAGTATCTATTTTGAAGTCTTGATCGATTTTGGGGGTTGGGAAGGATCAGGTGATGGTTTTGGGTGTGATTTGATTTTCGTCTAGAACATCAAAAATCCTTCAGGATGCTCCAAAATGACTCATCTATATCTATAATGATAGATCTTGATTAGGAGTATCTTTTTCTAGTACATGTCAAGTATCTATTTTGAAGTCTTGATCGATTTTGGGGGTTGGGAAGGATCAGGTGATGGTTTTGGGTGTGATTTGATTTTCGTCTAGAACATCAAAAATCCTTCAGGATGCTCCAAAATGACTCATCTATATCTATAATGATAGATCTTGATTAGGAGTATCTTTTTCTAGTACATGTCAAGTATCTATTTTGAAGTCTTGATCGATTTTGGGGGTTGGGAAGGATCAGGTGATGGTTTTGGGTGTGATTTGATTTTCGTCTAGAACATCAAAAATCCTTCAGGATGCTCCAAAATGACTCATCTATATCTATAATGATAGATCTTGATTAGGAGTATCTTTTTCTAGTACATGTCAAGTATCTATTTTGAAGTCTTGATCGATTTTGGGGGTTGGGAAGGATCAGGTGATGGTTTTGGGTGTGATTTGATTTTCGTCTAGAACATCAAAAATCCTTCAGGATGCTCCAAAATGACTCATCATATCTATAATGATAGATCTTGATTAGGAGTATCTTTTTCTAGTACATGTCAAGTATCTATTTTGAAGTCTTGATCGATTTTGGGGGTTGGGAAGGATCAGGTGATGGTTTTGGGTGTGATTTGATTTTCGTCTAGAACATCAAAAATCCTTCAGGATACTCCAAAATGACTCATCTATATCTATAATGATAGATCTTGATTGGGAGTATCTTTTTCTAGTACATGTCAAGTATCTATTTTGAAGTCTTGATCGATTTTGGGGGTTGGGAAGTATCAGGTGATGGTTTTGGGTGTGATTTGATTTTCGTCTAGAACATCAAAAATCCTTCAGGATGCTCCAAAATGACTCATCTATATCTATAATGATAGATCTTGATTAGGAGTATCTTTTTCTAGTACATGTCAAGTATCTATTTTGAAGTCTTGATCGATTTTGGGGGTTGGGAAGGATCAGGTGATGGTTTTGGGTGTGATTGGATTTTCGTCTAGAACATCAAAAATCCTTCAGGATGCTCCAAAATGACTCATCTATATCTATAATGATAGATCTTGATTAGGAGTATCTTTTTCTAGTACATGTCAAGTATCTATTTTGAAGTCTTGATCGATTTTGGGGGTTGGGAAGGATCAGGTGATGGTTTTGGGTGTGATTTGATTTTCGTCTAGAACATCAAAAATCCTTCAGGATGCTCCAAAATGACTCATCTGTATCTATAATGATAGATCTTGATTAGGAGTATCTTTTTCTAGTACATGTCAAGTATCTATTTTGAAGTCTTGATCGATTTTGGGGGTTGGGAAGGATCAGGTGATGGTTTTGGGTGTGATTTGATTTTCGTCTAGAACATCAAAAATCCTTCAGGATGCTCCAAAATGACTCATCTATATCTATA
>NW_026605506.1:0-8904 GCF_945859685.1 Eupeodes corollae
TTCAGGGGAACAAACTGAATTACCCGCCAGGCTGCATTCAACAGAAGTAAGTAATGTTTGATGTTAATTTAGTTCTCTCGACCTATGTACGAGGATATGTGGTTAATGGTGATATATAGAACTTAGGATTTACAATGAAGCTAAAATGAGCTGAGGCTTGTTTTAGAATGTGTTTTGTTTGCTATAACTTTTTGTGTGTGTAGACTTATAGATTTTTCATAGAAGTTTGTTCTCAATTTGAATCGATAATTTATTTAGTGTCCATCGTAGGCAGACATGACCATCTACATGTAGGTCCTATTTTGAGAAGAAATTATTGTCCTGAAATAGAAGGATTACAGTGCAATGATTTTTGAAAAACAAATTTAATGAATTTAATGGCGCTAAGGCTCGTAAAGAATCATAGTTTATTGATACTTATAAACTAAAACCTTTCTTATGTAGGAGTAATGTCAGGGATTGCGGGGTACCTAGTTTACAGAATTTTTTAGTTTCTCAAGAAGTATTATCCGGGAAATAAAACTTTTAGATATCACAGCCGGGAAAGAATTTTAAAACACTTGGTTCATAGATTTGTATTATTATTATTTTTATGAAACGCAGACCATCTCGTATTAAATTAACATTATTAGAGGAGAGTGTTAAAAGAATCCTCATTCTCCGATCACAACTTATTGAGTTCCTTAATCCAGTAACAAAATTGAGGACCTAAGCAAACCTTTATACTATTACCTATAGAGCATTACTAACATATCTGAGTCAAAGTGTTTTAACAAAGTTACAAATGAACTCACAGAAATCTAACGGAAAGTTTTTGAAAAAAGTTGAAGGACGGAAGAGATAGTCAGCATTAAGAAAGGCACAATAAATTTTTTTTAATATTGCCCAACGGACAAGACTAAAAAGTGACCGGGACAAAGAACATAAAAAGCAGAGTCTCAACGAGCCAAACGAAGCTCTTTGAGAAAATTCTGTAACGAAATAGAAAGTACCAATAAGTAAGGAAGACATAAGAGGGGTCACTAAGAAAATCTAGCTTGATGGACAGAATCATGTCGGGAAAGTTTATAATTTACTTTCCAGGTTATACTTATATTCCAGACTGGTATTATAACTATGTGAATAGGATAAAATGGGTTATAAGCTTCACCAGGTCCTGATGGCATCTTTTCTATGATGCTGTCACCGATCTTGTAATACACTTTAGCAACCTAATCCATAACTTCTTAAATGGGCATAAATGTTTGCTAGTTATGGAGCAAAATCAGAGTAATTCTTATACTTAAAGCTGATAAACCCAGCTCCACTTCTACTAAAGACATCATATCCATTAGTCTAACGTCGCGTTGTTTCTTTAAACCATAGACAACTTTCGACATTCATTTCAAAAGCCAGTCAGGCTTGAATTTTTAACTCCTACTCAACATGCAAAGTATAATTATAGAAATCTTCTCCATAATAAGGATTTAACACTGGCTGCGTTTAAGACATTGAAGGTGTTTTCAATAACGTTCAAAGCGCATTCTAAACATACCTCGGAAAAGAACCATCTATTATAAAATGGATTATGTGCATGTAAATCATAGTTAGATTAACAAATGAACTATAGACTTAAAGATATTAATTAATTAAGGTATCACTATCAAAAAGAATGCCGCAAGAAGCTGCACCACTTCTCTGAATTCTGATCATGAACGAAAACCTTGACAAACTTGAGTAGAATAAAAGTACCAACTTACGTCGATGACATAGCTCTAGTAGGGACAGAGAAATTACTTACCAATATTAGTAAACAATTGAACTAAGACTAATCTAAAATTTGTACCAGTATTCTTTACAAACAGGAGGAAGATCCAAGATTATATTTGTCATATCAATAAAAGCTAAGTATCTAGGCTCAATCATAGATGTGAAGTTGAGCTGTGGTTCAAATACTCTATAGAGAGATCCATAAGAGATCAGATAGCATTCTATTCAAGTAATAGGATAATCAACAGAAATTGGGGACCAAATTCTTAAATTATAATATTGTGGATGTGCACTAACACGGTATAGTAGAATGCTTTACTGAAAGATTAAAATCAAAAAACTTTCACAAGGATACAGAGAATGGCACGTATAGGATTTTTCAACACTTGAAATAATATTGTTAAAATTCTGCTGCAAACAGTGCTTTTGCTTAACCAGACCATTTGCTGGGAAAGCAGCCACATAAGAAAACCACAGATTCTAGTGAAGTACAAAGTGAGTAATTTAAGCACAGACTACATGACACCTTGTCTGTACTTCAATAAAACCTGTTAATATATTGCTTGATAAGAAAAAATAGGTGGCACTACAGTCCTATGTGAACCAGGGAATCACCCAACAAACTTCTAAATCTAGCTCGGTCCCTAGCTAGATGTCTCCAGTTTTGCGCTCCAAGTTGGGTGAGGTCACCTTCCACTTGTGCGCGCCTCGTGATCCGCGGCCTTCCTCTGCTGCGCTGTCCTGTGGGTGCGGATTCGAAGCCGGAGCATTGGTTTCCATGCGCTCTACGTGACCCAGCCATCTTAGTCGTTGGACTTTTACATCAAGCACGATGTTAAAAAAATCACATGACAGCGCATCAACTTGTCTAAAACCTTTTTTGACATCGATAGGTTCTGTTAAGCTGTTTCCCACCTTTATGGAGCTGCGTGAATTCTCCATGGTCATCCTGCACAAATGGACGAGTTTGGCAGGGATGCCAAAACAAGACATGGCTCTATACACCTCGTCCCTGTAGATGCTGTCATATGCGGCCTTGAAATCGATGAAAATATGGTGATTGTCGATTTGGTGTTCATGGGTTTTTTCCCAGGATCTGCTGTAATGTGAATATTTGATCAACTGTGGACATTCCTGGTCTAAAACCACACTGAAAAGAACCTATCAGGTAGTTGATGATGGGCTTTAGACGTTCACATATTACGGTAGAGAAGATTTTATAGGCGATGTAGACTGATTCTTATATAGTTGGTGCAGTTTAGAGGTCTCCTTTTTTCAGGATCGGGCAAACAATACAAAGGTTCCATTCATCGGCCATGCTTTCTTCCGACCATATCTTACAGATAAGCTGGTGCATGCTCCTAACCAACTTATCTCAGGCTGCTTTAAAGACCTCAACATTCAAGCCATCCGCTCCAGCGGCTTAATTTGTCTCCAGCTTAGATATGGCAATATTTACTTCGTGTAAGTCGGGAGGACGGGTTTGTTGGCTTTCGACGTCTATGTTGAATGGATCATCGTGCCTGACAGCAGAATTCAGTTCGTCGTCGCCGTTATACAGTCTGCAGAAGAGGTCCTTCCATATCCTCGGCATTGGCTGCGGTTCCACTATGTTGTTTCCACTTTCGTCTTTGCAGCCTTCGGTCCTATATTTATGTACCTGTAAATTTCGTTTCACCTGTTCATAAAACTTTCGAACGTCATTCCTGCTTTTATACCTCTCAACAACCTCTCTTTTTCCATCTGAGAAGTCTTCGTTCCTCTCGTCTCTTCTGTTCATAGAGCCATTGAGCAGCTCTCGTCCTTTTATACAGCGCCGCTTTGCGTGCCAGTTGTTTGGCTGCATTTGCCTGCCGACATTCCTTATCAAACCAGGGGTTCCTTTTTGGTGGCTATTTGAAACCCAACACATCAGAAGCGGCTTCTCTGATTGCATCTTGGCAATGTTGCCACTGGTTTTCGATACATTGTGTTGGTGGCAGAGAACTTCGAGAGATGTTACTTGTAACTCGGTCGGAAAAGGATTTGGCGATCTCTGGCGATTGTAGCCGTTCGACGTTGTACCTTCTCACAGCACCTTCCTGTTTTGCCTTGGGTCTGGAAATCCGAGGTGCTACCTTGGCTACAACGAGATAGTGGTCCGAGTCGATGTTAGCTCCTCGGAAAGTTCGTACATCCATAATGCTGGAAGCGTGTCTGGCGTCGATCGCAATATGGTCAATCTGGTTGACGGTAGATTGATCTGGAGAAGTCGAAGTTCCTTTGTGGATGTTGAGGTGTGGAAAACGCGTACTGGCTACCATGACGTTTCGCCCCGCAGCAAAATCTATGAGCCTGAATCCATTGTCGGAAGTGTTGTCGTGCAGGCTGTTCTTCCCGATTATTCCACCAAAGATGTCTTCCCTTCGTAGCTTGGCATTTAAATCACTCAGGACTATTTTAATATCGTAGCTAGGGCACTGCTCATATGTTTTGTCTAGGAGCTCGAAGAACATATCTTTGGTGTTGTCATCTTTCTCTTCTGTGGGGGCGTGCGCGCATATCAGGCTAATGTTGCCGAATTTAGCCTTGATGCGTATGGTCATGAGGCGCTCATTAATGCACCTATAGCTCAAGACTTCTTGCCTTAGTCTGGCTCCGTATCCGCATCCAAATAAGCGTTCTTCGTGGTAGCAGTCACCATAGTAAATACCTCAGTTTTTCATCCTCTTTTTGCCCGGCCCGTCCCATTGTATTTCCTGGATGGCGGTGATGTCTGCTTTATAGCGGTCTAGGGCCTCCGCTAATTCTTCGGCAGCATGTGTCTGTTAAGGGACCTAAAATTCCAGGTGCATATCCGAAGTTGGTTGTCCTTAATTCGTTTGCGTTGGTTGTCAACAGTATCTTAGGCTTGTTGGTGCATCGCAACTATGAAACTTTTTACGTGGCCAGGAAGCCACCACGAGGGCACAACCCCCAACCTGGAGGGCCAGATCCCTAGTATAACTCCAAGGATGGGGAGCCGGATTAAACGGCTCCTTAAAGGCCTGGGCTCCGAATAAGTCGAAGAAGCCGTATAAGGTGTTCACTTAGTAGTTCAGCCTTACTGGAACTGGAGACACCACCGTTGATTCCATCTTGGGAATTCCTCCGCTGCCGTCTGGATAAGGAGATGTGTCTTAGTGGAAACACAACCTATATACTGATGGCTCGAAAAAATGATGCTGATCGAGTAGGTTTCTTCTCTCATAACACCTAACTATGCAAACACCTTCAAACTACTCGATCAAAGCAGCAACTTTCAAGCCGGGGTATATTGGCAGTGACATACGATGTAAAACAAGTTTAAATGATGGACCCATATTTGTACCTTATGTCAGTTTATTTATTTATAGGCAATCAGGCAAACTCTTCTCTCTTCAAGCTATAACCGCTCCAACTGAAAAATAGGTGCCACATTGAACCAATCCTGCATGGACTCAACTATAGAAACCCAAAGAATTCGAAAAAGTATGGCAAAAAATCGACAAAACAACATCGCGTTCGATAATCCCTCTGGGCAAAAAAATCTGTACGACTCTTTGTAAGCTTAATAACATATCAAAGAATAATAGGTTACCCAAAGAAGGAATATGCGACTTACCACCGATGGCTATGCAAAGGCTACGATTATGAGGAAGAACAAGAAGACACTGTTCACTTCTTATGCAATTGCTCAGCACTATTCCACACTAGAAATAAATTCCAAAACAGAAACTTCTTATTAAGAAATCTTAAAAAACGCGAAAAAATTCCAGTTAACAGTGTATTGGGCTTAATCAAATCGTTTAATTAACTGGAGATAAAGGATTCAATCATTTATTAGTTTTAAATAGTTCAATACTTCATTACAAGTCAATGTGTCTACGTTAATCTTAGTGTGGTGGTAACGCAATCAATCACCAGCCCATCAACCTAACCTATTTCAACCTATAAGTTTGTTTATCCATAAAACCACAGCTTTAATAACATTAACGCTTCCAACTGTCGAATTTTAACCAAAAATATTTAAAATTGTCTTAAGTTTTTTGTTTTTATGTACATTAAATAATTTCAAAAAGTACTGAGTATGTATGTATGGCTTCCATGCCCAAAAGACTTTTTCTTCTTAAAGAAGTTAATGACTTTTCATAGTTTCTTCTGCGAGTTAATTAACTTATAGATACAATACACAAAAACTTCATTGCACTTTCTGGAAATGAAAACACCAATTGCAGTACCTTACTTACAATATATCAATTTCAAAGCCCCCCCTCTCACCCACATTCCAGACTAACATTCTGTTTTGATAACGAAAAGGTGTAGGTGCATCGTTAGGTACACACTTTATCTTTTTTGTAAGATCCTTTTTTTTGGTTTTTGTTCATAAAGAAAACCTCGAACTATGTACATATCTCGTAAATTCTGTAGCGGTTTTATAGGAAAAACAAAAATAAAAAAAAGAAAACACACTTAACTCGTTAAAATCTAATCATTTTTTATTACCTTTGCTCATTTCGCCATTTTTTTTTGTTTGCAGACTGGATACTCGCGTCTGAATTACACACCAACCACAGATCTGGACTACGGTGCGATATCCTGCTGGGGAAGAAACTCAATTGGAGTTCAGAAGACACCATGCATTTTTCAAATTGTAGCTGCAGGTAATTTAACATTTTTTTCTCTTCTATTCATATTATTTTTATTTTTACTTAGCTATTTCATTTGTTCATGTCCTGGTCGTCGCGTCTGGTCGCGCCGTCGTCGTCAGTCGGTCGTGACGTAGTCAGTGGGTGGATGGTAATGGTGGTTTACTGGTTTCATTTCATTGTCATGGGTCCTTTTTACTTAGATTACAAGTTTCGTTATTTAAATGTCACATCAGAATGTGTCTGCAAAGTAACAGTACCTAGTTGTTGGGAGTTGAAATGAAAACAGAGAATGAAAAAGTTTAAAGGATTTGGCACGACTATACTGGCAATGGCGATGGCGACCAATGGAATTTCTTCAGAGTCTTTTTCGGATTTTTTGTTTTCTATTTTGTCATTTCATTTCTCTTTAGAATTTCACCAAAACTGGTAAAATGTCAAAGGAATTGCTTCAAGTCCTTTGCATAACACCGAACTGGAACTTCCAGAGTTCGTATTTGTCTGTGCCTGGAACAGGAACAGGAATAGGGACAGGGACATTGCAGGAATTTCTTGGAGTCATTGTCGTTCGTTTTGTTCACTGACTCGAGTAGAATTCAGCCAAAAGGGTTTATGACACAATGACTTTGGCTTTGCTTGGTATGGTATGGTATGGCATGGTTTGGCTTGGGTTGGTTTGGCATTGCTTGGCATTACCATCGTCAGCAAGCTAACGAACAAACTTCGTTTGATTTATTCATTCTCAAACATTCCTCTCCGTATCCCTCTTAGTCCTGGTTCTGGCAAAAAAAAAAAACAAAATTCTTTCTATGTTGTTTTGCAACTCAACAGACTCTAAAACAAGAGAGGTATACATAGAAAGTTTAACGTAGTCCTCTGATGAAAGTGGCACCTGAATTTGACCAAAAACTAATTAAGCTAGGTGTTTTGCAGAATCAGCACAATTGAATTCATTTTGGCCTTAGAGCTATGACATTCCTCAGTGTTTTTTATGTTTTTTTTTTCTTTCCTTTTTTCATTCATTCATTCAATTTTATTTTTTTCAAATACGTTCATCCTTTTTCATGTTTTACTTTCTGTGAAATTTTTTTGCTTTTATAGTTTGTTTTAGTCCTTTTTGTGTTTGATAATATTTTCCTTTTCAATTTTCTATTCGTATAGGACGACCTTTCCCGTTGCAGAATTGCACGGTAACAAATCAATCAACAGACTCGTTGCAAGTTGATTGCATCGAAGGTTTCGATGGTGGATTGCCACAAGGATTCATCATGGAATTAGTTGAGCTGTCTACATTGCGGCTGGCAAGGAATATAAGTCTGACGGTGAGTAGTAGTAGGTATTGGTATACATGCATACATGTGTATACCTAATATGTTACGAATGTAGATAATGATTTTATTTTTTTTTTTATTTTTCTGTTGGTACTTTTTATATGCAATCGTGTGTATAGACAAAGTTCAAAGAAAACTTTTATGAAGTTTAGTTTATTAAATTCTCAAAGTTCAATTAAATTTTTTTATTATTTTTTTTTTTACTTCTAATATTATTGTCATCGTAGCAGAAACCTTGAGCAAACTTTTTTAATGATAAAAATAGAACTTTAAGTTTAAGCTTCAACTTTTAACTATTTAAGCAATATTTCAAAGATTTTTTGATAACGAAATCGGAAACCAAAACTAGTTAAGACAAACAATTGTTTTTTGAAGAGCCTTTAATTGAAAAATTACTAAAGTTAGCTGAACCCTTAGAAAAAGTATGAAATCAAGCGATAACATGATCATTTTGTTGACTTAAATTATATTTCAACAATTTCTTTGTTTTTCTAAAAGATTTCAAAAGAAGAGGTTCCTGTGCCTCTGTGCTGAACGTAACTGACAATGAACTAACTACAAAACTTTAACACTTTTTCTTGGGGTTATTATTTTAATTAATTTTCCATAAGAAGTTATTCTTTAACTTTCGGTTGATCAAACTAAACATTTAAGTAATGTTCATGAATATTTGCCTGTTTTTCATGTATAAATACATAAAAAACGAGCTAAACATCGCGTTCATGTAATTTAGGTATAATTGTAAGAATTATTTCATACATTTATGAAAGACTTCTATGATCTATGATTCATTCAAAAAATGTAGGCATTTCATGTTCAAAAATCCAATGTTTGTATACTTATGAACTAAGTTCATGTAATGTGATTTTTATGCAATTGTTATACATAAAACTTATGAATATGTGTCTAGATTTGTGAATTCATTAATTAAAACTGTGTACAGAATACATGAAAAATATGGATCTATACATAAATCCCAAAATTTTGTCCCTAGGTTTCATGAATGCATTCCTAAGAACTATGTGCAGCATTCATGAAAATTATGAATCTGTAAATAAAACCAAAATTCTGTCACTAAATTCTATGAATGCATTCCTAAGAACTATGTACAGCATTCATGAAAAATATGAATTAGTCTTTAGTTTTATAAATACCTATTAAAAAACGCATTTTTTTTT